>NC_089795.1:62421984-62431984 GCF_040412425.1 Macrobrachium rosenbergii
TTTGGTAAGTTTGATGATTGGAGGGTGGATAATCAATATTCCAATTTGCAGCCCTCTAGCCTCAGTAGTTAAGATCTGAGGGCGGACAGAAGATAAGCGGACGGACAGACAAATAGCCATCACAATAGTTCTCTTTTACATAACACTAAAAACGCAGTAATCGAAACTGAATGCTAATGTGGTATTGCAGCATAGCAATTAACATAACTTTCGGCGAACAGACCAGAAGATCACACCTATCAGGACGATTCAAATCCCTCTTGTTTTCTTTATCAATTCTGTAACGATATACTAAGCCTTTCAATTCCTCAAGAGATATATGTACATATATATGAATATATTACATGCCATATCTGTTGTTTTGCACATCTATTCCCAACGACTTATTGAACACAAGAACAATGAACTTTCTGAAGCCAACGTAGATGAAAATTAGAAATACAAGAGATTGGAGGTTAAAATTATCCTTGATGTGTTGCACATAATGCAGGATTCATGGAGCGAGGGCGTGTCAGCTGAAACGAGTAGTGACTCAATCTGCAGGCGGCGTTGGAGTCCCAGTTTTTTAATATTTTATCAGTTCCTGGATTTGACGCTGTACACGATATGGCTATATTGGCCTTTCGCGGTGACTTGGTTTCGTTGAATGAAACAGGCTGGGTAACTATAATGAATCAGAGATGCTGGTAAGAGTGTTGAGTTTTATTTATTCATTTTTATTTTTTTTTTATTTACTTCCTAATGAGCACCTTAGTCTTTGGAAGCTTGAATTTCAAGTCAGTGGGCCCTGTGGGTTTGTTCCGTATGAGTAGGAATAATAATAATAATAATCACAGCAAAATCAGCTAACGAGGAACTGCACTGCCACCACCCTTGATTAAAAAAGACAAGTATGCCACACTTATCTCTCTCTCTCTCTCTCTCTCTCTCTCTCTCTCTCTCTCTCTCTCTCTCTATATATATATATATATATATATATATATATATATATATATATATATATATATATATATATATATATATATATATATATATATATATATATATTTATATATTTATATTTATATATATATATATGTATTTATATATTTATATTTATATTTATATTTATATTTATATTTATATATGTATATATGTATATTATATATATATATATATATATATATATATATATATATATATATATATATATATATATATATATATATATATATATATATATATATATATATATTATATATATATATAAACGCACGATTAAGAATAATTTATGTCCTGATGGCTGTTAGAGTATTGCAGTATAATAGATGGGACAAAACATGCCACTGCAACTTGCACTCAAAAATTTCGATTTAGAAAGAAAAATGGCAAGTTACATGAGGCATAAAAAAAGTCGATGAATTTCCTTAAGGTACAAGAAAAACCTCTTAATTGCGATGGTATTTTTCATGTCAAAATAAACGAGTATTTTCACGTCAAAGAACATCATGAACTTTGGAGTCTTTTTAATGGTTCATAGTCTGAGTAAAATATCTGTCGATACCTCATTATAATTTCCTTAGTCATCAATAATAATGATATTAAAGCGACAGTCATCATTATCATTTCTCTAACGATGATTGTCAAATTAAGTGGAAAGATGAAAAACCAATTTCAAATCAATTTCCAATAGCAGGAAACGGAAAAGTAAAAAATTTTAATAATTAGTCTTGAACATAGTCCAAGTAAATTTTGAGGGTGGGTTACAAATTTTCAAAAAAAGTAATCATATATAGCTGTGTAAGCAAAATGTCAAAATTATTGTTTTTTCAATGGATTGAAAAATCTTCGATAAGAAGCAGACCGCGTTTGTACACAAAAAAAAAAATAAAAAACTTTTATTCAGGAAGACTCCAGTGAGCCGTTGAGAACATCATTACCTGTAATAGAGACCACAACTTTTTTCCTTGTTTTTCATTGCAATCCTCACATCAACTAGTTCAGACTAGAAACACCACAAATAGATTCAAATTATCCGTAATAATACGAGTCCCAGCCAAGAAAAATGACTGCCCTTTGTTCTAAATTAAACAATTAAACAATTAAGCATTAAGGCAATCTATGAGACCGAATCAGATCTCGCCCTTTACCGTTAGCAGAATACATTATGGGACGTATTTTTGTGTTGCCTCTAGGAAAACTTGGCCTTGCGAAAACGAAATTTGCGTGGCTTGTTCTTGTGCTTTGCTTCGCGGGGATGGCCCGGCTTCAGGCTTGGATTATACACCGGGGTTTGGATGAAGGTATTACGTGTCTTCATAGACAGAATCATAAAGAAATCAAATGGCAGAAGGAGGGCTGAGACACACAGATTTTGTACTGATAGACGTTTGCGCTTTTCAAGGGGAGCCTTTGAAAATCTGAGCTTTGTCAAAATGACATATAGCGTAGAAGGATTATAGAAATCAATGGTCAGTTGGTTATGAGAAGCTCTCATTTGGAGTATCGTTTTCCATTATTAATATTTTCTTTAATGAACGCTGCCATTTAAATACCAAGAAGGAAAATCTGACACAGGAGAATAACATGTATTCCAAATAAACATACCCACATTTTCTTAAACTGCTTAAGATTATCCCAGTTACTTATATCTGCATCGTCCCTTTATACTTTTATCAAAAGGATCATCTGTAATTAAGTCTGTTATTGTAGTCATTCGATTCAAAGTTTTGAAAAGCAACGGATTGCCACTTTGCTCCTCCCTTGCAGCGAAGAGCATTTCCTCATCAAGTATAAACCATCTTATTGCGTCGTAACGTTCTCCAAATGGAGCTGGGTAACAGGCGTGGGAAGGGTAGGGTTAAAGATCGCAGTCTAGGAACAGTTCTTATCAAATTATTCTAACACTAACCACAGCATGCATGCGAAAATGATGCCAGCAAACGAAAGACTAACGTTATATACCGTAGGAGGTTAGGGCCGTCAGAGCACTTCACGTGGTACACTGTAGGCATTACTTAAGGTTCGTTGCAGCGTCCCTTCGGCCACTAGCTGCAACTCCTTTCATTCCTTTTGCTGTACCTCCGTTCATATTCTCTCTTCCATCTTACTTTCCACCGTCTCCTGGCAGTTGCCTCATAGTGCAACTGCCAGGGTTTCTTCATGTTACACCTTTCAGTCCTTTTCATTCTCAGTTTCCCTTCCAACGCTGAATGGTCTCATAGGTACCAGCGCTTGGCCTTCGGCCTAAATTATATATTCCATCTAAAGTTATAATTAATCTCTTTTTAAGAATGGAGCGAAAAAAGCAAGAGACTAAATCCCACACTCGGATGACGTCAAAGATCGCGGCAAAGACTAGCAGACCAATCAAGGCCGCGGTGCCTCGTAGGAAAAAAATGAGGGTCTAAAAACGCGTACCCTGATGCACAAGGCCAGTCAGTCTGTCAGTCAGTGATTCCAGTCATCAAAAATAAGAAGAGGAGCCAGACAACAAGAAATCACTTATTACAGAACTTGGTATCAGTATTCTTGATTGTTTAGCGTTCTCTCTCTCTCTCTCTCTCTCTCTCTCTCTCTCTCTCTCTCTCTCTCTCACACTGGTGAAAATACTGAGCTCAATCCCGGGAACGGATGGAAGTGGTTCTGGTCCGTTTCCTGAAAAACTCATTATCTTTATTTGCCTCACTTGTGACTTTTACCTGGTTGTTAGTCGACTGAAGGGAGAGCAGTATAAAGACAGGAAGAAAAATAAAAGACTTATGCAACCAGTGTCGTGTCAAATCGCCTACATCTGTAATTAAAACTGAAAAGCGTCGAGTAGGCAATCCTCACTTCACCCGGGTAAAGCCATACATCAAATATTAGGCGGATGTTTATTATCTATATATTTGTGGGTGAGTGTGACTGTGTGTGTGTGTGTGTGTGTGTGTAAAAAAATTGAGTCGAAGCTTCTTTATTATTAAGTATATCGTAGGTAAGGGTAACACTAAAAAGGAGAAGGGAGACAAAACATGCATTTTGGGACTGAATTTGTTACTTTTTTCTTTTTGTTAGATAATAATAAAATCATATCTTTGTTAAGCTTTTACCAGCCACGACATGAGATCCATTTACGTTTGCGGGCAATGCAATTATCTGAACGCTCAAATTGAATCTATCATAGTGCCGTAATATCAACGGTTAGGACGCCATGAGATTCTTTCAGGGGGAAATCTTGTCTGCCATTTAAAATTTATCTGACATATTAGTAGCCTGACACAAATGGATGACTTGCCCTTAGTCCCGTAATTTTTTTTAACCCCATCTACGAAATTGCTCTCTCTCTCTCTCTCTCTCTCTCTCTCTCTCTCTCTCTCTCTCTCTCTCTCTCTCTCTCTCTCTCTCTCTCTAGGATCGAAGAAACGTGGTACGTTTACGTAGAATCCTGTGTTGCCTTGTAAACATAAGCAGATACTTATATTATTGCATTCGGCTATTGTGGAACTCAGCAAGAAGTGGCTTGATAGACTGATAGGTACAGAGGGGGAGAGAGAGATAGTTATCAATACCCCTTCGAAATATGCACCGTCTTGCCATCATGTTTATGGGCAACGACGGGCCTCTTCCCTTCTCCGAGACAAAACCAACCATTAGATACTTTTTATCTTTAAGTCTTGATTAACTGACTAACCACCCTATGGTTTGTTAACTTCTTTAATTAAGTCGCAGGAATGCTCGTTAAACTAATTACTTATTCTCTCAGATCCGAATGTATCATCCCATAATCTAATTATTTCACTTAACTCTGATATCAACACATTACGTTACATACATATTTCCGACTACAAAAAGAAAACTTAACAACTGGTTACGAATTTTATACCTCAAAAATACACCGCTGACGTATAAAAAGTAATGTGTTTCTGGGGGCATATAAGATAGAGTTTTTACAGGGGAGCCTCAGAATCTGCCACTGAGAAAAGTAGCTGTTTATACAAGTTTTATGGTGCAGGAAATAAACAATATTTAGGTGGGAAAAAAGTAAGAAGAGATCGCTGTTTACTCTTCAAAAATTTAAAATACCAAGAGAAGACATTTGATCATACTTTACAGTCACTCAAAGGAGGAGGACATTATTCTTTTATGGAAGAGAAAATGTATAGGCTTATTTTGTAGTGTAGAGATAAAGTAGGGAAACATAATCCTTCGTGTGGTCAAGACCTCAGTAAAATGAGAAAAAAGAAGTGAAAAGTGTTGGGCTTAAAATCTATGTAAGAGACGGAAACTATCACACACACACACACACATACATATATGTATGTATATATATATATATATATATATATATATATATATATATATATATATATATATATATATATATATATATATATATATATTTATATATGTGTGTGTATGTATATATTTATATGTGCATGTATATATATACTATATACTGTTTATACTCATATGGGCAATACACATATATATGTATGTATATACATATATGTGTGAGTATATTTATATAAAACATTATGCATTTGTCCTTGGTTGAGGGTGGCATCCTAGCACAGATAAGACAACTACCAGTACCACATACATGCTTTACCATTAGGCTTTTTACTCTAACTGAGAGTGGATTCTGAAAAAAGACCTGATGATGATCTCTATCACATTCATATTTTAAATGCAGAAGCTTGGATGAACCACAGCATAGACAACTTCCACAACAATAGCAGCTCCAAATTTATACAAAGAAGGCTCATCAATAGCGAATTGGCACATCCTACACACATTGCACCATTCACCTCTGTTTTGCTCTCACTCTCTCTCCCTGATTTTGAGGTCACACACTTTTTTCACTAACCAGTCACCCTACATTCTTTCCACATGACTGGTCCATAACAAAATGCTGTGATCCATTCTTTCGCCTAAATTCATCTTTTTTTTAGCCCTTCTTTATGTATTTTACCTTTCTTACAGTTTTATTCTTCTTGTGCCATATATACTCTGCAATCAATGCCCCTGTAGTTCCTTCATTTACATGTAGCATCCACGTTTCACTTCCATGAAGGAGAGTTGGCTCAACAGTCAGTTCTTACATTCCAACCTTAGCTTCCATAGACGATCAAAGTTTCTCCCTAATATTTTTCATACATTCACATACCATTCTGGTTCATGAATTCTGAGGCTCGCCTCTTCTCTCATCTTACTATCATCCAGTACATTTAATCCTAAACACTTATACTATATCATCTGCTTTCATCTTTCACCATACTTACTAGAGTACATAATTCCATCTTCATGGTCTCTACGGTCGTAAACTCACTCTTGCTCACATGTACCCTCAACTTCCTCCTCTTACAGACATTTTTCACTGCATTTTTTTTCACTATGCTTATTCAGTATTTTGTCATAAACAGTCATAGGCCATTCCACACTCCATTTATGACCCATATTTCTGTTGCATAGTATTGCAACTATATCCATTGCCCTTTCTCTGAATTCTCGCATTAATCTATCTATAAAGATGATAATCAGCCACAAAGACATAACTCCATCATCCAAACACTTCTACGCTCTCTTCAACTTGTCTTCTTACCGCATCCTCTTCATTCTCCACATCGCCACACTGTGGATTCTTTCAAAAGCTTTCTCTAGTTTCATGTACGTCATGTACAGCTTTCCAACTTCTCCTCATACACTGTACTCCCAATATCAATCATTTGTCGTGTGGTCAAGTTCTCTGGCCAACTAACGTCTCACTTGCAAATTGTCTTCTTCTAAGCCTCCCCGTATAAAGGCATTGCCGCCAGTGCACCTCACGCGGTGCACTGTAGACTTTACTCTTTGCAGCATACCTTGGAGCTCTAGCTGCAACCATTTCATTCCTTTTACTATACCTTGCTTCATATTCTCTTTCTTCCATCTTACTCTCCCCTCTCCTATCAATTGTTTCAACATTATTTTCAGTGCTGAATGACCTCACAGGTCCTAGCACTTGACCTTGTCCTAAATTTTATATTCCAATTCCTTCTAAGCCTGTGGAAGTATACTGGAAGGGGGCCATGGAAGAACAGGATTTTCACTGGTTGAATTTTAAACTTTAGTCTGGCAGGCCTATGATAGGTAGGGCTTCTCTTCACTTTGTTGTTGTGACCACAGGGCTTTAGTAACAGGGGCGACTGGAGCAACCATTGGAAGTAAGCAAGTAACAGCCGTGTTAAAACCAAAGATATTTTCTGATCAGAGCCACCTAATTAACTTAGTGGGAGGCGAGCTTCCTTTGTTTCTCGTGGATTATCTCCAAGGAGACAGAGGGCAGCAATGGCGTTTTCATTTTGAAAGGATTATAAAAGTAAAAAGCGGAGAAATGAAAGTTTGGTAAGTCAGGAAATGGTAGGAGCAATTTCTGATAATCTCTAACAGCGCCCCTTAACCAATTAACGAGGTGCCTCTTTCTGTGTTTGTATCATGCATGTGGTCTTTGCTTTCAAAGATATATGTCAGTGACTGACTATATATATATATATGTATATATATATATATATATATATATATATATATATATATATATATATATATATATAAATTATAATATATATATATATATATATATATATGTATATATATATATATGTGTATATATATATATATATATATATATATATATATATATATATATATATATATATATAGATGTTGACACGACCAAAAGTAATAATACAAATGCCACTAGTTGTACTTTAATAAAGTAATTTGAAATTCGAAGCCTCATTATGTACAACTTCAGATTTCGTCAACCATTTGGGAGGCATTTCTGTGACATGCGCACAATCGCGATTATTTCATGATAAGTGATGTCCAAGTAAAGGTTGTCACCAAAATCGTGAGAGTCGCAGACTCGTCCCAAGCGAAAGCTACCATCAGAACAAAGGATTTCATATACTTTGAATTATTCACAGGGCGGAGATCGCGCGAGGTAACCTCTTGTACTTTTATGGACTGCCGATCCCAGATGTACATGCTTTCTGACTCATCGATATGACCCAGAGTCCGAGCTGCTTTCAGTTGGATTATTAGCCTGTCCGTTGGCCATTTAAGTCCTCCACCTACGATTATGCCTTCGTGCTTATTGAGGATAATGTTAAATTTGCATTTAAAACGGAGAGAGAGTAATATTTGTTCTTTATTTCTTGTCCATTATACAATAAAAATTTCCCCATCGAATGTACATTTCAATCTTACAAAATGAATTTTACACACCCATTGCGATATGCTTTTATTTATCTCCGTAATCGAAGAAAAATTCTTCCTTAATCTTCCTTAATCAGTGTTCTCTGGGGTATGTTTTTATTTCCAAGTGTAAAACCCAGTGAGCCGTCCGACTGATTTTTTTTTTTTTTTCCCAAGTCAGAGGAAGGCACGAAGAAAGAAAAAGCATAGATGGTGCTTAAAAGACTATAACTTTCAAAAAGTAATGACCTGACATTTGCAATCAACTAAACTCATTTCATCTGCTGCATTAAATTACTTACGTGATTTGTTTTCTTCACCAAGAGTCTGAGACCCAATAGCATCTTTAATTTACTTTCTTTCGGTGACATTTGATGGAATGGAATGGAATATAGAATAAGTTCATAGGTCAAGCGCTGGGACCTATGAGGTCATTCAGCGCTGAAAGGGAAATTGAGAGTAGAAACGTTTGAAAAGTGTAACAGGAGGAAAACCTCGCAGCTGAACTATGAAACATTTGTTAGGAGAGGGTGAATAGCAAGATGGAAGAGAGAGAATATGAATGGAGATGCAGTTAAACGAATGAAAGGGGTGCAGCTAGGGGCCGAAGGGATGCTGCAAAGAACCTTAAGTAATGCTTTCAGTGCACCGCGTGAGTTGCACTGTCGGCGCTACCCCCCTACCGGGGTGGCATTTTATGAACTCAAAGAAGAATATTTAGCAGATGTCACATTCATTCTCATTCCTTTTAGTACGTGCTCGAGTTTGTGAACTAAAGGAAACCAAAACTCCAGTTTTTAGCTTTGCTGTGGTTAAGAAATATTTTATTTCTTTTTTTTTCCTGTTAAAAAAGATCATATTAACACTATTTAAGCTGTAACCGCTTCTCCCACCAGGTTTTGCTGTCAGTAAAAACAGGAAGTGCCGTTACGGTTAGGTGATGGTTACCCATTGAAAAAGCGCCACCGAGTCTAAAAAAACTAGTTTCGCTATTGTGTGTTTGTGTGCTGGTGAGTCTATGTACTGATGTCTTGGCAAATTCCCAAAAGCAAGGTTTTCGCAAATGTTCATTTTCTTATCTCCTTTGATCTGATTTGAAACCTTTAGGATTATTAGTAGTTTCTTAGTTGGTTCTTTAAAAGAAATGCAACTAAGGTTTAGCTTGTTGTCCAGTTGAATTTTGCCATTGTGGCTTCGTGTGCATCTTAGTGCCTCCAGCAACAAAGAGATTTTGAGGTGGTAATTAAACTTGTTAGTTGAAGGTTTTTACGGTCCTCATATTTTTCTCTTTTCACTGCTTTCATCGATATCAACCAATTGTTCGCTATTAACGTGATCGACCATGTAAAGCGAGTAATAGATTTTTAAAATCTTATGAAATTGTTTGTGTTAGAACTTTACTGCACGGTAGTTATATGGTGTTAGCATATCACATATTAATATAGAAGTTTAGTAGCTATTTAAAATTTATTAATTATTCCATACTACAGTGACATCAGTAGTTTCTGTCATATTACTTGTTTAAAAAAAATTACGTTTTCAAACCTAAAATTAAACTAGTCTCAAGAAGAATAGATAGAATATGATTTTAATGAAAAAATCCGTTATTTTGCACTCCACAGAAAATCATACACTGCTTGATCTTCCGTTGCCTGAAAATAATTGTTCCTCTCCATCTCTTTTCCGCTTTCTTGTTCCGCACAAGTGACTTACATGCTGTTTTCTCTCGCTCCTGGGAATGTGAAGTCTTAGTCAATCTATATTATTTAGGATTCATAAAGAAAAACCACTAAAACTATTAAAA
>NC_089795.1:62434484-62441984 GCF_040412425.1 Macrobrachium rosenbergii
TCGAAAGATGCGGCATCTTGATTGCATAGTGGTAGCGTCACTGAAAAGTCGTCATTTCCCAGCCATTCAGTGGTTCGAGTCCGCCTGGTGACGTATCGCTTATCACTTACAAATTCCCCTTCGGTGTCATTCCTAGGTTGAGTGAATTTCGCCTAACACTGAAACCTTCAACATTAAATGTATGAGAATTCACTCTCCCTTGGTAACTAAACACGTGAGGTCGTAGTTTTCCTTTATTGGTTCGCGTTGTTCAATGGCTTTTGTCCAGACTTAACAGTTTGATGTTCCCGAGTTCAAGCCCGTTCCTTTCAAGATGGAGTTCACTGGCAAACACGACTGTACCATCCTTGTGAGCTAGAGATTCTTCTTTTCAGGGGAGCCCATAGATCTATCTACCTGCTGAGTCTTCAGCAGCCACTGCCAATGTCCCTGGTCCTAGCTTGGGTGGTGGGTGAGCTTCAGTGCAGATCATATGTCTTTGTATCAAGCCTGTATAACATTGTGCGCCAGCACATAGGCCTCCCCTTGCCTCTGCCGCTCATGAGCGACCTTTAAAACCTTTAAAAGTCAGAATTTACCACTACAATGAGGTAAAGTACAGAGATGGTCGGCAAAGTACTATCTGAAGTTCAGTTGAGGATAAACATTGCCATCAACTTGTGAATAGGCCCTGCTTAACACAGGTCAGACTCCCTGCTCTTGACCTTAGTCCACCAGTCATCAGTCACCGGTTTGAAAGCCACCCCCATTCAGGGGCCCATACAAACATACAGTTACAGGTCCACAAACTGCTTTACACCAATAATTGACCACAGCAGTGACCTTTATATATTAGTGTTCCCACAGATGCACACAGCTACTGATGATGGTGATATATTCTCTACGAAACCATATATTTCTTTGTCCAGACCAGCTCACTGAAGCTGTACCAATCCATCTCATCAACTGTTCACTCAGTGTTGCCCTGCCTGCTACCCACCTGCCTGAATGAGATATTCCAAAATTCTGACCACAGCAGCAGGCAGCAAGGAATCTTGGATTCTACTGCTGATTACAAAAGGAAAATCCTCGCATGTTTCACTTTGTATTGTTCTTCAGTGCTACATTTGAAGACATCTCCCGTCAATAAGATGTGTATATCATATCCCTCCTAAGTCTGGTGATAAATTTTAAATTGGTAAAAACGGAAAAACATTGGAAACATTGGAAAAGAGACTACAACAACAACAAAAATGTGCAAAATGTGCACGAGTGAACAGTGGATTTTCATACATGTTAGTGAAAAGAATCATCAATCAATTTGGCAGGGGCACAAGAGATTGTTTTTTCCAATAATGCACTGGAAAGAAACAGCATTGAGTCCAGTTTTAAAAGAAAGCTTTTGTAAGAATATGAATATCAGTAAGGCATGTATAAACTTGATTTTATTCAGACCATTTTACTTGTGGAAAATGAATATATTTTTAAAAAGGTAGCTGACATGGACGGGAAAAAAGGTACGTGGCCATCCGCATATATAAACGGGCTTAGAAGTGAAGGTCTTGACCCCGACAAATGAGTGCAAGGCTCCAGCCATGTGAGGAGCTAATATTTGGTTTCCAATGGTCTACATGTTTTTTGTACTGTCCTTCTGGCAAATATATTATAAATTTCTACAACTGTGCATTAGTCCTCTGAAAATGGCTTAGATATAAAATAGAAACCGGTCAGGATTTACACCAAGTGTTTAATTTTTTTCTAAGGTAAGATGTGATATATAAATCACCTGCCAGTTGATTAAAATTCTACACACACACACACACACACACACACACACATATATATATATATATATATATATATATATATATATATATATATATATATATATATATATATATATAGAGAGAGAGAGAGAGAGAGAGAGAGAGAGAGAGAGAGAGAGAGAGAGAGAGAGAGTTTCTAATAATAAGGGATGGTTTCAGAAATAGTAATGACTAAAATAAATGTCCCTTTCATACTTCAACTGCATGAATCAACGATGACTCCCTGTATTATAGTAAGCTTCGACATCAACAGCTACTTTACTCAGCTGCACAGAAAACTTATATGTGATAAGTAGCCTTCCACCACACGCACCTCACCACTATCTTGACTGTACTTTTTGCTCCATTTACATTAAGGTCCTCATTCCAAAATCTCTCCAGTCCCCTGTAGCCAGCACTGAACTTGTTCCTATTCTCACCGTACAGCCCAGATTTTCTGAATTATATACGTATTCTTCTTTAGCCTGTGAACCTACACTCTCTCCACATGACGAAACCACATCAACACACTATGATCCATTCTTCCACCTCGTAATTATTTATCATATTTTCATCATATTTCTGCAACTTATAGGCTAGAAGTTTGCACTTGCCAATGTGTACCTTTCTCCAGAGATCTCGGCTAAGCAGTAATACGTACAGTACCATACCTTTGTGCATTTCCATTCTTCAATCTTTTAGTCGTCCCCTTCCAAATCCAGACATTTACTTCAACTAGCATTCTACTCACTTCTAATTATATTTTTCACAAATGTTCATTTTTCTCAAAGATCTTGGTATGGGTTCGGTAACCTCTAAGATTATGTTGAAATTAATAATGGACGAATAGAGATAAAACTAATAATTAGTGAAAAGAGAACATTTGCAAACCAATTTTAACAGTTCGGTAGAACCTTGTCTAATGTGATGAAATGATATAATTAAGATAAGTGATGGTCGTTAGGTACAAGTTTCGTTACGCTTCACAACCATCGACGCTGATAATGAGACTGGAGCCTTCCTGGTCAGCTTCTTAAACATGAACATTGCTCGAGGGTTTTAAACTTCTTTATCTCTGGATCCGCGAATTAAGGTAAATGGCCAGCGTTCACTTACATACCAAGGAAATGAACATATTTTCAGAGATATAAAACTTAGGTAATCAAAGTTAGTATCTAGATTAACGTTAGAATCATAAGGTTTTACAGAACTTCGTGACCCAGTATCAGAAGAAAGCAATCTCTTTTCGTTTCAGTTTATGGTTTTCTATATTTTCCTTCACTTCGCCAGATTATGTAAATATTTGTTTTGTAATTATGCAAAATCAGAGGATACAGAATTTTTAGTCAATGGTTTTCACAAAGTCTTATGTATGAAACAGTTTATCTTTCCTTCAGTCATTTAATATATTGTTCCAATCCGTACCGCCTATTCTATTTAAAAAAAAAACACCGCGACTATAAAACAAATTGTGAAAAACTCTTTGAAAATAAACAGTAAGTGCACACAAATTAGGATTTTTGAAGCACGCGCATACGTAGTCAGAATTATTAAAGATTTCAATTTTTTACATTAAGCCATTTCCTTGTTTCCATTTTTATCTTTAAAAGCTTATTCTTTTTCATATTTACTCTCGGTTCTCCTATTGCAAATGCTTCAAATTCTTTCGCCTGTTCCTGCAGTTTCTCTTCACTATTCCTAATCTATGCTTTGTAATCGCAAGCATCAAGCATTTAACAATTCATTTACCAATATTTTTAGGAGGAGGGGGGGGGGAAAGGAGGAGGAGGTGAAGGGCGCTTTCTCTTTTCACCCCATCCATATCAATACTGAACAACCATAGATAAAATACACGTTGTCTGAGACACGGTTATACACCCATCCGGTCACTCGCCCGCCCACACATTCTAACACGTCTTGCTTCTGTCATAAAAATGATATTCGTTCTTACCAACTTATCTTTTATATCATAATCTGCAACCCTCCACATCGCCTCTTTGTCGATTGTGTCATAAGCTTTTTCTTGGTTTCAGTGTGCTGCGCACGTATTTTTCCTTACTTTCAAACTTAACTCATAACTGTTCCGTGGAACTGATCCATACACCCTCTTCCTTGTTTATTACCCTGTTAAAATCCATTTTTGCTAGGTGCACGTCACATTCGCTTATGGTAAGATAACACATGGAAACTTTGAAAACAAGAAGAGACGTTAGAATTCAGGAATACAAACTTTCAGCAGCAATACATAAAATGAAATGGGAAAACACTCGTAATTAACTAACTAAAAATCTGCCAACTTCATTGTGACTGCATTATAGCGGCCGGTAAAAAAAACCCGCTGCCATTAATTTTTCGCTCGCTGGTTATTCATTATTAAATCATTATTTTTTCTGGCGATTCAAACAGATTAGAATTCCAAGACCTAATCCTAATAAAGCACTCAAATATCTTCACTCATGCTTCAATTTAATTTTTTCATATAAAAATCCCCGGAACAAATGAAAACATTGCGTTTCGTCAAAAGGTATGGAAAAATTGAGGAAATTATATATTGTTAGGATGCATCATCAAAACTCTTCTTTACAGTGAAAGCCGTTGTGAGTCATTTCAGCATTTTCCAGTCTGGGTCACATATGGGCCCTATAGACGTTGCCTGAAGTTCATTATCATTCCCGTCTGTCTTTTAGCCCAGTCGTATGAGAGAAATTTATTCATAAACATTATTATTATTATTATTATTATTATTATTATTATTATTATTATTATTATTATTACATATGGCGTTTTCTCACCGCCTAAACCCGTCCCGAACAGAGTGATGACTTTATCTCCTTTAATAAGAACTTTAAAACTTGCAGTATGTTGCCTGGGCAGATCATGAAATCCTTACCACACACCCACAGGATTCTGTAAAAGAATAACCCTTGTAAACCTCTTAACATCTTGCCCACGGCTTTACATATTGAGTCAGTTACACACGAATAACAAATTCTTGCCATTACGTAAAAAATATATATTTAGAAAGTGTCTTTTTTCTGTATTAATTTCAACGTCAACCTTTCCCACTTAGCCTCGTGATCTTTTCTAGGATATTAAGCTCAATTTTATTTTAACTATACTTTATTATATAACCAACACGATGTTATTCCAAGTTCTGTCTGACTATATAAGCATGAAGCGGTGACGTTGTCTCTGCTGAAGTCTCTGAGATGGTCAGAAAAATCAACAATGTGTTTTAAAAATTTATTTTCTCACTCCTAAGAGGGCCTTCCATTAGCTGTCTGCTTTCATGAGTGACATGTTTCTTATCCATGATTCCTTTCTTCATCTAAAACCCTCTGAATAGCAAGACCTTAAACCTCTGAATCCAAAACTTTATGATTATGAGCAACAAGAAAGGATGATTATACATTTACACTAACATTGACACACTGATGTTATGGCCTCTTTAATCACCAAGGTTTACGTCAGGTGTCTTCACAGACATGGAATTTTTTAGGTGTCTCTTTCAGTCCTATCTTATTCACTAGGTGGTTTTGATCATACTATATACAGTACATGGGTATACATGGACATAGATATAAACGTACTCGTGCTTTATAGATATACGAAATATATTCATTAAATGATTGGTGTTTGTCAGATTGATTATACAGAGGAATAATAATATATATGTATATATACACGTATGTATGTAAATACATACGCATATATACGTATATATGTATATAAATACATATATCTACATAGATATATGTATATGTATATATATATTCCCAAGCATAATGAGAGTCAAAACTTAGCATAAGTAAATTCTGCTTAAGCCATGAAAGCAACGATATTTTAAGAGCTTGTCCATGAAATACGGCTCTCTTGGGATAACTTAGTGATGCAAATTAACCGATTAGAAAGTTTCTAGGAAATATGGATCAAGGCTTTTCTGCATTTTAGAGCCAAGTGAAAAAAAACAGGTAGAACGAAGGCCGAGCAGCCGATGAATGTGTTTCTTCAGTAACTTCCTATAGTTGTTTTTTGTTTACCTCTACGATAAAAAAAAACAGTGCTGAATATGTAATCATTATAAAAACTGGTTCTCTCCGATGAAAGCAAAAGTGGTTAGACAGGATGCTATCTGTTTTTAAGCTTTTTTTTTTTTAGTTTTTTTTTATTGTTGTTGGTTGGACATTTTTGCCCACGGTTGCCTTTAGCGCTGTTAGCCCCAACGAACAACCGTATAAACAACTGTTTTGACTATTCAATGCCTTCTGAAAAAACGGCGCTTCCACTTCCATGAGAATTGGAAATCTGTTTTTACACTTTTTGCATTCGAGTGAACATTTGCGTCACCAAACTATGTTCACATGGAATTAATTAGGTTTTGCCGTCGTTTCGAAAACGCTCAATTAATGTGATTGTTTTTGCGCAAATTTTTCATTAACTTGAAAGCCAGGGGCAAAGGGAGTAATTTGACAAACTGGCTTTGTTTTACGGAGAGAGAGAGAGAGAGAGAGAGAGAGAGAGAGAGAGAGAGAGAGAGAGGAGAGGCAGAAAGAAAAGGAACCCAGAGAAAGCAGGTGATAAATAACTACGCTACCTCTTTCATTCTCATTAACAAATTCCACATTTTATAAACATTACGTATATTACGTAAATATCATGTATATGTAAGTTATTATAAATGTCTAATAAATGATAAAACAAACACACATACATCAATAAAACATTTTCTTCTGTTTTAATAACGGGGTTAACCTTCGCAATTACGAGACAGTCAAATAACAGCTACACTGGGTGGACAGCTTCGTTGTACGAGTTTTTCTACTTCAAATCTTTTTGCTATGTCCTTTAAAGAATTGGGGTGTATCACCAACGTGCGAGATTTACATGAATTTCACTTTCTTAATGAGGTTATAAATCTATATCATGACACTAGCCATCTTTTCCTTCACTCTTGTATTGTTGGCAGTATTATATTTTCTGATTACCCCCATCAGGTTAGGGCAGATGGAGGTATCAGAGAATCGCTCCTTTCGGAGGTGACGCTATTAACGAATCCTCTTCCAGTTATTAGTTTGAATAACTTCGTTCCCTTCTTACAGCTGTTTCGTGGTGTTCCTTATTGTCTTCTATCGCCCCGACCTTGTTTATACCCTTTGTCGGCTGAAGTAACCAATTAAAAAAATTGCAGGAATCTGGCAAAATTAGCCAGCTTACCGTAAGGCAAAGTATAAAAGAAGCGTCATCCACACTCACCTCGGTTGTGAAACCAATAACAAAGCTTACTTACCAAAAACTGATTAGTAGATTTATGTATTTATATATACATATATATATATATTATATATATATAATATATATATATTATATATATGTGTGTGTGTAAATGCCCTCTTAACTTCTCAAATTCTTCGCGCTTTTTTGGATACGCTTGTCACTACAAAGTCTTAAGATCCAAGTTTACAAGAAATATAATTCTACATTTATGTGCATATAAATACATATGTATATGCATGTATATATATATATATATATATATATATATATTATATATTATATATATATATATATATATATATACATATATATATACAGTATATTATATATATTTCAGTTAAACAGGTGAACTGAACTTCATTCTCCGACAAATAAAGAGAATAAAACCGAACACTATTGAAAAACGAAAAAAGGAAATTTACATTCAAAATTCTTTTAGCAA
>NC_089795.1:62444484-62446984 GCF_040412425.1 Macrobrachium rosenbergii
TAAACGAATACCACTTTTTGTATTTTCCATTACCTTGTCGTACTTCCTAATGAGCACCTATTCTTTGTAAGCTTGAATTTCAAGTAAATGTTGACTGTGGACTTGTTCCATATGAATAGGGTTCATCACCTGAATAATAATAATAATAATAATAATAATAATAATAATAATAATAATAATAATATCTGTAGTAAATCAAATGCAGCGTATCTGTATTTGATCCCCACCATACTGCTAACGCAGGTCCTCGTTTTCTCCGTCGAAAGGGAAACTCGGGTTTCTTACCCGTTTCGAATGCTGCTCCTTTGGCTGATGGTCTACAGTGGCCTTGTGACGTCTACTGGTGTCGCCTCTCAATTTACGTGTGTTTTCGAAAAATCAACACAATTTAGTTTTATTGTTCGCTCTAGGTTTCTTTCCCTTTATTGTTAAGCATTAGTATTCTTTCTTTGGTTCCATATTTCCATAATTAGAATCTTTCTTCTCTCCAGCGATGGCGTTGTTATGTCAAACAAAAGGCACAATCAACCATTTACTAACTTATTACCCCTGAAATGAGCACAATCGTATTTCTTTATGAGACATAATAAGACCTAATAATTACTCTAGGATAATTAACGGTTTCTAAAGCAAACATCCAGTGTCACAACAGTGGCGCCCTTGAATTGACTTCCTGCTGTAGTATGTTAAAGAGACGTCCTGGTTTTGTTTACACGAAAGGGAGAGATCCTTGAGGTCTCCATGCAACAAACATGTCCCTCCATATCTTTGCATTCATCTCAGCGACTGGAAGGCCGACAGAGGAAGCAGGAATTGTTCCAGGTCCACACCGTGACGATAACGGTCACTGGGGTAGAGCGAATTGGATATTAAAATACATTTATGTATATATATATATATATATATATATATATATATATATATATATATATATATATATACATATATACATATATATATATATATATATATATATATATATATATATATATACATACACATTTACACGTTTGTGTGTGTATGTATTTATTTGTACTTATAGGATGAAGCGTCGTTAATTTCTAAATATATCGATCCAGGGTATGCAATTTATAAAGGGTTTCATTCTTGAATCTGAAGTGGTCGCGCTCTACTAAATACCTCCTCCAAACTGTGTTTCTCCGCCCCTATTCTTCATTCGATTTGGTACGCGCAGTTACGCAATAGGTAACAACGGAGAAATGTAAGGTAAACTGGACGTCTAGTCCTGTAGGCATCCGTGGAAACGAAAAAGTAGTCTAATTAAACTATCAGACCATGCACTACGGCAACTTTCAGTTCTCAGATCAATTCTCCTTAGACCGTTCAAAAGCAAGAACAAACCTTACGTAGCAAAACGCTTAAAATGATCTCAGACTTGAGGTAGCTTTAGTTCTCATTTTAACTCTTTGGTACAAACCAGTAGTAGGTCTAAATCAATGGCTTACTGAATGTGTGTCGAGAAATCAATCTGTCGTAAGAGCAAGGTTATGACTTGGGCAACAAAACAGTTAGGACACAGTGAACTCACTAGTTGAGAAATGGCCCCACTCCATCCAATAAACATATCTGTCCGTTGTACCCTAGTGATTACTGTAGATTGTAATCAAATACCCTCTCAGTGTATGTTTTGAACTACATCTGCTGAATCAAATTTCAAAGGTAAGCCTTTCTTCTCTCCGAAGAACTTATATTGTTCCTCCTGAGGTTAAATGACCGCTACCCTAACCATTGGCTCTTTTATCATACAATAAAACTGCTTATCAGCTCATCAAAACCCATCTAAACCATCATTCACTGATTCGTCCCATATATGACCTCTTTAATTGTCCGTACAAAACATAAAGTTCCGATACCATGAACAAAAATTGAGTCAGTAAATTCTCCTTCGCGACTTTATTTTAAAGGGAAACAAATCCTGCTGATATAAAGGAATGATTGCCTTCTGACCTTTTTCCGATACTTTATTTAAAGCGGGAAAATACCCTGATGGAATCTGTGAAAAGAGCATTTTTTCCCGGGTTATGATACATATCTACTAAATAATCATATGATAAATTCGTAGTAAAATCCTACGTGCAATATTTACGGCTCAAAGAAACATGTCAAAATATAATTTCTTTAAATAGTTAACTTTTCCTCCCACTAAATATTCTGCTCTTTTATTAATTCGACATAGTTGCGCGATTTGTACATAGGGCTATAACGTATACATAGTCTACTTACCATGACCAGTTTTATTAATTACTGGTATTCAATTATTAGCTAATATGAAAACTTCATCAAACCTAATGACAAACTTGAGCAACTCCACTGGACATTTGAGGTTAAAAAGTTATGGTTGACGTTCGTCCTCCAAGTACCTGTCACCCAGAGACACTTATCTCTAAATTTGCTTTTCGTTCCGGGGTCATGAAAATATTCTCATTAAACTTGCCATCTGCTTTATTTTTCACCAGCTTTTAAAAGACTTATGAGGTCT
>NC_089795.1:62451984-62539484 GCF_040412425.1 Macrobrachium rosenbergii
GAGAAATCCTTCATTTATTACCAACTGCGATTTTTAAAGAATTTCAGCGGGAATTTTACCTAAAAATACTGAGAAATAGGCGAGTAATAAGTGTATTTCCATCTATCTAGTAAATGGTCTGTTTATATAATACACAGTATATATATACATATATATATATATATATATATATATATATATATATATACATATATATATATATATATATATATATATATATATATATATATATATATATATATATATATATATATATATTCGTAAAATGTCCAGTGTTGCTGGGATGAAAAGTAACTATAAATACGTCAGAATTTTTCTAGATAAACTGTATTTGGGGATAATGCGACATTTTTGGCCTCCTAATGAAAAGTTATTTTTCAGTTAAGAAAAGAAATTATAATTCCCTTGCATTTTTAACTGCATGGTGTCTTGTGCTTGATGTGAACAGAATATTTCTTGATGCAACAGTGTAAATGACATTCACCAACTTCATCCACATTAAAAAGAGCTCAGGATTCAGTGATTGTTAGAACAGTTACGTTTCTTTTGGAATCATTTTGGACATGACATAAATATTTTGATTTTTGAGATTAGAAAAATGCTTAAAAGGAATGGAACTCGAATGCTTGGAGGCAAACTCTCCGTAGATGCCAAGTCATTTTTCAGGCCGAGTCCTGTAACGATTTGTATGGTGGCCATCTCGTGCAAAACATATAATTCAGTATTTCGGATTATTAATCACGAATATGGTTGCAATATTGCAATGCTACAATGTTTAAAAAAAAAAAGTTTCAGAAGCAGAAAATTATAATAGTATACAGCCGATGTCCCCCTGCAAAAGTTGGGGAGCCGAAGGGACGCTGCAAAGGACCTTAAGTAATGTCTACATTGCCCCGCGAGAGGTGCACTGACGACACTACCCCCTTGCGAGGCATTTGATATCATTCTGACAGATAACATGTGGTAATATATCTAGATGGCTCTAGATGAAAAGTCAGTCACCTTCAATTGCAATAAGCAACAAGTAAGAGTTAGACCTCTACCAAAAAAGGTTTTGGTAAAATTACCTAAGGACCAATTATATTTTCATAACTGGTTAAAAATCCCAGTAAGTTGCATAAAACGGGTAAAAAATTAAAGGCCTCCAGCTGGCCTCAGCCAGTGTCACCGAGAGAAGGCTCCCGATGGAGTCTGAGATTTAGTCATTGCGTTCCAAGGCCGATGACAATGCCAAGGCTGGGATAGCTCGGTCTCAAGACCGGCATCGAGACCCCCAGCACTGATGATACATAGACATATAAATACATATTAATATATATATATATATATATATATATATATATATATATATATATATATATATATTTATATATATTTATACATATGTGTGTGTATATATATACACATATTTATATATATATATACATATATATATATAAGGTTAGTTATATAGAGAGTATATATATATATATATAAAGTATATATATATGTATATACATATATATAGTATAAGTATATATATATATATATATATATATTATATAGAAGTGGTTGCTATATATATATATATATATATATATATATATATATATATATACATATAGGCAAAATAGTGTTGGTCGTGTTGCACATAAGTTTTGCCTTTAAAAATACATCACATGTTTGGTTTATTCATATGTCCTTGAGCTGTTTGGCCCTCAGTACTGCGTAACGCATGACTTACCCTATGATATTAATGGAAATCATGAAGAGAGAGAGAGAGAGAGAGAGAGAGAGCATGGCTATAGTGAAGTTCAAAAATCTTGCTTGAACGAAACTATGTGATGCCACGCTCTCCGCACCTCGTTGAGAGGCCTAATCTTGCCACATAGTTTGAAAAGATGATTTGGCCTCAATGATAATGTACCTAATCTTCACCAGATCTGATGTTTGATTTTATTAATATTTATATTCGAATTCATGTTGCTGTTTTCACGTTCTAAGAGGGGCCGATTATGATCCTTTCCAAAGCAATTTTTTTTTTATAAATTTCGTAAACCAGCGAGGCAGGCAATCAGGAGGTTGATGCACTTCGTTTGAGACTATGTTTTTGAAACTTTAACTTTGTAGAGGATTTGCAAATTGTTCGTTTTTAGAAACAGTGAAAATATTTAAGGCAGTTAAAGAAAAAACAAAATCTTGTCAGGGTTTTATTCCTGAAAAGTTCGTCTTATGATTTTAAGACTGTCTTCGCACGTAACACCTCATGCTTGCTGAATGCGCTTCTGATGACGTAAAAGAGACTAGGACTACAAACCTCGCTTCATGTAGGCCGACGGGTTTGCTCGAGAAAACAAAGCAAGACATCGAAGCACGCGATTGCCTTGTAATCAGGCCAACTGCGATGTTTCTTCATTTGACAGAACAACGGGATCTGATTAGGCCGGAAACACCTTTTTCTTCCCAAATTCTTAAATGTCATTCACTTTCCTTCGTATGTTCGAGTGTTACCGTAATTCCTTGGCAACGCGATCACGTGATAATGGGCCGTTTTTTTAACAAACAATGATGATGGAGTGTATGACTTGTAGCAGAAAAAAAAATCACATATAGTATGAAAAGTTCTAATTTCCATTTCCACGAGATAATTGAAACTAACTGTAGCCCTGTGAAACATTTTCCTTATATTTCATAACGTGATCGTGCCCTTTAAATAAAAACATTTTCCTACGAACCAGTTTCACTTTCCGTTTTTTACAACATTTTTAATCACGGATCCTTGCATCATCTAACAGGTTTAAGTTTACCAGGAACTTGCCTGATTTAAGTATTGAGGCGAATTTTCCTCACTACCTTTTTTCCATCATATTCAATAACAGTAGCTGCCTACTTTTCGTGATCCGCAGGAATTTAAATGTAATTACGCAATTGAAAGGGAATATAAAGTGAAAAGGTGGTTAAGCTGCCATAAATAATGACAGTTATTAATTGAATTGGGTACCTTATGCAAAGAAATACGGACTATACCTTTCTAAATTTCATATGCTATTCAAGACCTTCTTTCTTTTGGTATCATTAAGCCTATTATGAAAAAAGGGCCGCTTTCAAGGAAACAAAAAATCTATACAGTTTTCGAAAATGACCTGAGCTTTTATGATTGTTGTTAAAGGGAAAACAGAGACACGAGAAGCTGTTGCCTACCTTGATAAAAAAACATAACTAAACAAAGCAGAATAAGTGATTGAATATAGAAATATGTACATAAATAATCTGTGAACGTCAGTAGTGCCAAAATATAAAACAGAATAGATGGTTTTGATGTTTTCCATCAGAGGTATCTTGAATGTGACTGCCATGAAATGTTCCTTTAGCAGTCATTGTTATGTACGTTATATATATGTATACGGTTTATATCGCAAACCGAACAGCAATAACCCTACATTCAGTTACGTGTTAACACAACCCCCTAAGTAACAAGTACAGACATTGGCTAGGGCTTAGTTTGCTGATCAGCGAGGCAGGGCATCTCTGGAATTCCGTCAGTCTTCTTTATTGTCTCATTTCCTGGAATATACTGGATCTGGTTCGCAAAGTTTTAGCCACAGGAAAACGTTCACGCGTTATTTGGCACCTCTGTGCCAGTTAATTGCGCCACTGTGGTGGACATTTCATTTAATTAAGACATTCCCCACTACTATTATTGAAGAGAACTGTGATTAAGTCCTCTTACTAACAAGGATTTACTAATAGAACCAGCCTTTGTCCCTTGAAGACATTAACTCATGCTTCTATTAATAACTTATGTCATACAAAGGAGAGCTATCGAATCCGAGGTAATGATCAGCAGTGGTGACTCATTCGTTCATAGAGTTTTGCTGAAAGTCACCAGGGAGCACACTGCCTTTGTAGATTTGTCAAGAAAAATAAAGAAAATACAGGAAATAGCTTGCCCCCATCTTTGAGGAACCGAGTTTAAATCCTTCATATTTGGACCCAGTATATCTACTGTTTCAATAAAGCTTCTCCGTTAATGGAAACTCCGCCAAACTTTGAAGATACTGTCCTACTTTTGTTGCCTGTCATACTGCGTCACTTCTCATCAAGTCTGCCTTTCGTTCGAAAGACATTGAAAAAGAGTATTCAACCTAGGCAGTTGGGAGAGAAGTTAAATGTCTTATATTTTTATCATTACTTTTTAATATCATTTCCGGACTCCTTATTCTATCGTTTTCCTCTCCTAATTAAAATTTTCATCATGATGAGCGGAAAATATGAAATACTGTATCAACCCCCAAGTGGATCATTGTTTACTCTTTTAGATATAAGTAACTTTATACAAGACCACCTTGACAATGGATACGAGCCAAGACTCGTTCAAACTGGATTTAATGTTATCTTTGTCTTGCTTAATCAGAGGACAATCCTTGAATTCTTTTGGTGTTATTACCTAACAAATTCGTCTAAAATATAGTCGATTCCATAAAAAAGCAATCTGTCCATATAGTTTGAAATTAAGTAATAGTACCAATTTTAGTTAGCTATTGACTGTTTTTCTTAGAAAAATATAAAAAAGGCTTGAGATAAACCATAAATATTTTGGTTAGCTTTTTTAGGCTATTTGTTTTCAGAAAGCATAAGATAAATTTGTCCTAATATCTCAGATTACAGGCCATTGTTGGAGTCGATGCAAAATCCGAATACCTTTCGAAAACCGCAATTAGTTTAAAAAAGAAGAAAAAGAAAAATTCCAACAAAAAAGATCTGAGACTACCGGCGATGTAACGGTTAAATGCTTATATATTTGCCATTAAATGCCCTGGAAATTAACATCCTAAACGCAAGAAAAAGGCTACCACCGCAAAATCCCGAATGGAAGTACGCAAATCACCTTTGATTTTTACTGTTGCAAGACTCCTGAAGCCCTATGATCTAACCTTCACCATGACGTATGTTGTTCAAGGCTACTTGAACAAAAGGTCAATGGAGCAGGTATATTATTACTAAGTTACTTGTATTTCCACTACATTATTACTTATTATGTGAAGACGAACTTTATTAGAATGGAGAACAGGAACTGATCACATTTCTACCTTGAACTTCGTGTTTTGAATTATGCAATAACGAATTTTTTTTATAAGAAAAGCAATTATTTTCTATTTTATATTGCTAATTCTTTATAGTTAGTGGTTTTCTCCCTTTTTGTTTAGTCTCTCCATTCGATGAAGAGAACAGGTCGAAAATTGAGTTGCGAGATTTGACCAAAACAAACAAACAGCAAAAAAGCTATTTAGTCTCTTTGATGTTTCTCAGTCTCTTCAATTCTTTGTTCATCCGTTATGAGACACAGTTTGCATCACTATTTGTGTTTTTGCTAAATTCTTCAAAACAAGTTTTACCCCTTATGACTTGAATAACGCTTGTTTAATGTATATTATTAACATGAAGAGGATCTGGTTTTTTCGAAAAGATCTGCAAGGAATGGTTCTGAGTGAAAGTATCCTGAAATTAAACGAACAGACATTCAGAAAAATTCCGCTCGATTTATTGTGCACTTGCTCCTAAGAGCAAGGACCAATATGCAGTAAAAAAATTTTTAATCTACTTCTTTGAAGTATGAGATAAAAGAATGTGTATGCAGAAACAGTTTAAAATGTTCTTCTTATAGCCTAAGACACAAGCCTACTATGTAAAAATGTATATGATTATTGTGACTTTAAGTTAGTATATTTTAAGCAAGAGACTGATTAGGTAATGGATAGCGCTGAATGCTTTGTGAGGAAGAAAGTAGGGAGTTTTTTTCAGTCTCTACCTATAGCAGACAGTAATATTGCCCGGCTATTTATCAGTACAAACCAGTTTAAAGATGATAAACACAAAGATATATATACAAAATATATATATATATATATATATATATATATAGAGTATATATATATATATATATATGCTATATATATCTATATGTATATATGTATTTATATGTACATCTATATATACACACACACACATATATATATATATATATATATATATATATATATATATATATATATATATATGTGTGTGTATGTATATAAAATATAAATATATATATATATATATATATATATATATATATATATATATATATATATATATATATAAGCATAACAGTCATACAATGAAAGCGCTCAGCTCTCCAGCAAGAAAGTGGCCTGATTGATGGCGTTCCTTTAAACTCATTGTGCCTCACTTGACATAAAGCAGTGATTTGTAGCAACCTCACCTGAAAAATGCTGTAACCCTCTGACATCACCCCTTCTAAAGAATGCACATAGTGTGTTATGTCTCCATGGCTGTTCAATATCTTTATGGAGGGAGTGGCGCCCGGTTTTTTACGTTATCGCTTGTGATTTTGTATCTGTCGTTCTGTTATCTCACACGATCATGGCTTATCAAGGTTAGGGATCCGTTCTGGCGCTCTTTGCTCTTTTTGAACCTTCGAGAGAATCGCGTGAAGGTCTGCACTCCGCACGGGGAATTTTCTATCTCTCTTCAATACTAGTTTGGTCCCTTTCCTACTGAAATGTCTTATGTACTAATACTTTTTTTTATTCTTTCATAACTAATGAGTTTTGAAACTTCTTATTCCTCATACAAAATTTAATAGTTGGAGAAAGGACAATAAATGTACCTTCAAACTTGTGGGAAAAGAGAATGTGGTTGTGAATGGAATGTGGAATGGCTGATGAATCCAGTTGACGCAATATTTATTGAGGATTGTGAAGAGAAACTGCCAATCCTATAGGAAGTTTCGAGGAGCCTGCGAGAGCAGAAAGTTGAGTAACAGTTAAGATTCTGGGGTAAATAAAAACCCGGAAATGGAAGAATGAAAGTAAATATGGATGATCGAAGAGCAGGAATAGTTGACCCGTTTAAGTATTCGGGTGGTAGATATAGCAGATAATGGTAGGCAGCGGAGGAGTTGAGGCACAAAATATTTGAAGGAAGGAAGGTAACAAGGTGTGTGCAGAAGACTGGGAAGAGACCGCTAGTGCTTTCTTTTAGAGGTATGGTCAGAACAGCTATAAACTTTTACCACTTCAGATTTCATGAAAATTTTATCAAACACTTGGCGCTTATTTTCATGATAATGCTTTCCTTCATGGAATAGTATAGTGGATACTGAATGCTGATAGAATAAACATTAAGGTGTTGAGATGAACTGTTGGCTTTATATATTTGATGTAAGACAAACCGAAAAGGATGGAAAATGTGAAAATACCTAGAAATAATAAAATATTTAGCACAGGTTATAAGACGGATCAGAGCGTTTTGAGCTGCAAGTTCATTTGGACGATAAGATACGTCAGTAAAGCGAATGTACAATTCGAAAGTGTTAGGAGGGCGTAGGAGAGGAGGACCTAGAAAGTTCTGAATAGCTGAAAAGTAAAAGGAAGGGCCTTGATATCAGGGAAGCATGAGAATCCGAGCAAGATTGGAATAGCTGGAGCAGGTTGTGTAAAGGGTTCCGACCGCTGCTTAATGAAGCGAATGAAGCACCTCAGATGGAAGTTTTCTACATAGGGGCTTCATAAACGGCTCAGCAGCAATGGTATGAGCTTGGCACTGGCCACCTTTCTCGAACCAACTCCCTTTAGGGACAGTAGCTTAACACTAAAACAAACAAACACGCACCACATTGTACACATATATATGTCTGTACGTATATATACACATATATATATATATATATATATATATATATATATATATATATATATATATATATATATGTCTCTGTGTATATATACAGTATATATATGTATATGTATATACATATACATACATATATATACATATGTATATACATATATATATATACAGTATGTATATACATATATATATATATATATATATATATATATATATATATGTATATACATACTGTATATACATACTGTATATATATATATATATATATATATATATATGTATATACATATACATATACATATATATATATATATATATATATATATATATATATATATATATATATATATATATATATATATATATAGAACACCTATGTTTAGTGTGCCATTATATGCAAGAGTACATTTAGTGCATGTGTATTAAATAAAGGAACTCGCTCATATTTCCGTTCTATGTTTTTTATTCCATTAATGATATCCTTGTCAATGACTAGGCAAAATGTGAGGGTTATTGGTGACAATGCAAAGACAGAAAACGGTCATATTTGTAAAATGATAAATCCTTTTGTTCCATCTCAAGTAACTAGAACTATCACATACTCAGGTTCGGCTTTTCCCACGATTCCGCGAGGTCTCAATGCAATGATTACCGTGTTTCATAAAAATCTCTGATTAGGAAATGTCGACGCCATTTTCTTTATTTTCATTCTTATTTTAAATTTCTCTGTGGAAGAAATTGGATGTAAATATTGGAATCAGAGGCAGAATGATAAGGTGTGTAAGACGAGGTCTATTCGGGGAATTACCCTGACGACCTCCGTATGTTGTTTTTTTTTTTTTTGTGGCAGCAAAAAGTGACCGCTGCAGTGGACTTTCTCTTTTTATCGCAGTATCATCCGATTTTTTCGTACTGCACAAAGTTGAGTGAATGAGTGCAAATTATGATACAGAAAATATAGTGATATCGAAGTATAGTCATTAGGAATATGCCCAAACTACGCCGTGGAGTGCATT
This sequence comes from Macrobrachium rosenbergii, assembly GCF_040412425.1. NCBI lineage: Eukaryota > Metazoa > Arthropoda > Malacostraca > Decapoda > Palaemonidae > Macrobrachium > Macrobrachium rosenbergii. The sequence continues at coordinate 62,460,675 of NC_089795.1, forward strand.
AAATCGCACAAATTAAGCAGATAACAATAAAGTAATCTAATGCAAGTTTGGTTTTTCACTCATTCTTGTTACCATTTTTAATGTTGATGTTTAACCCTATATCTCAAGCTATTAACGGTAATTATCGGGACAGTCACCGACGTAATGCTAATGCATATGTTTCTCTCTCTCTCTCTCTCTCTCTCTCTCTCTCTCTCTCTCTCTCTCTCTCTCTCTCTCTTTCTTTCGGACTGGGTCGAAGGAGGATTTGTATCCATGATATACGCATAACCAAGTCACGAACATTTACGCATTTGACGTTTATTGAAGATGTACGATTCTCGAAAATGGCCAGCAAGTTGGCGCGAGGGCAGATCAGCTGAACACTAAATTCAAGCACAATTGAAACATAAGGTATGATTTACGCTTCATTCGCCTGTCTCATTTGCTTCACCTACGATAGACAAATTCGCCTCATTAAGACTACGTTTCAGGTAGGGGTGAAATTCTTTTATTTATGTAAGTTTTATTAAAATAATTCTAATCCACTTCTCAAATCGTTAATATAGATCTGTGGTTAATCGCCTAGAATAAAAAATGTGAGATATGCAATAGATCTTTGAGAGCGATACGGTATTTTGACTTTTTATTTTAACCGCGAGTCTTCTGCATTTCACTTTTATTTTTGCCTTGCTCGTGAGCCTTGCATTAATGATGAGGCCTTTTTGCAATTTTTGTTTCATAGGCTTAATCATGCCAGATCTCTGAAATGTTTTGGAATTTTCATAGAATTTCTATGAAGCTTTGCTTACCTATGAATATATCATTTGTATCTTCCATCATTATTAGCATTAATTATCTTGTAAACAAGTGACTGATAACCTGCTCATTATTATGCACCAGTTCACAAGTGACTTTTAGACTAAGATAATATATAATTATTAGGGGTATATATTTTCAAGTCCCTGGCATACAGCCAAGAGCATCTGGTTAGTCTGTTTGTCTGTGTGTGTGTCTGTCTGTCCGTCACTTTTCATGTCCGTCCGTCCGACAGGGTTAAAGTTTTGCAAAGTACTTTCATTTCAGTATCTATATCATCATTCTGAGAGATCGAAGTTCAAATGCCAAATTCTAGTCAAAAAGGTTTTCTCTTGGCCATTACTTTAGAATTATAGAAGATATAGACTTCGTATTTAGCTGCATATTCCACTTAAGGTCAAATGTCACGGTCACAATTAGGAGTCAGAGGACAAATATAAATTTCCCACCGATATGTTATTTGTTTCAGAATCACATCTTTTGTTTCTTTAAGAGTATGAAACCAGTCTGGTGAAAGTTTTTGTTCGTTATTTTACAATACACGCAATAACAACTTTTCTTTGTTAAAACTTTAAGAATGATCAGCATAGAATAAAAGAAATGAGCTTACTTGAAAGAGAGCAATCGGAAAGTAATAATGTATTCAGCGGCAAGTAAAACTTTTGGATGATTCCAAGTGCAAAACCTTTATTGCAGAGGTAGAAATGATGAATACGTAACAAAGGTTATGATAAATTCTTCACAATGTGTATTTTTCACGATACTGACCTTTCTGTTTCCATTCGTTTTTTTAAATGCAAAAATATAATGTTCCTTCTCACCTAACTAAGTCCTTGTAGCGATTCTGACGTCTTTGCAATAGGTTGCTATTATTCATGGATTCCGAAGTTTAATTTCATCTCTCTCTCTCTCTCTCTCTCTCTCTCTCTCTCTCTCTCTCTCTCTCTCTCTCTCTCTCTCTCTCTCTCTCTCTCTCTTGGTGAGCTGGAATTTTGTACCAGAAATCTCTACTAATAAACATTAAATTCATGTTAATGTGATGCTATAAAAATTTTTGTTGTCTAAAACATCAAAGAACGGGATAAATTCGAAAAACCCAGAAAAGGTAGTTTAGCGAAAGTAATTACAGACTAGATTCAAATGTCCCTTGTGACCCAAGAACAGCCCTCGTTTTCAAATGATGAAACATATTGTGGCTTATATTGTCGAAGCTAGTTAATGGCTGATGCCAACAGTTTTACCTCTACTAGAAAACAGTTTTTGCATTTAGGTTGCACAGGAGTTTTTGAAGAACAAAGTTATTGGTTCTGAAGCGATTTCAGTTACCACACTAAATAACTTGGCTTGTCAACTTAATTTCACTATAAAGGTGTGACTGACATTTTGAAAACTGAAGTGCGTCATTTTTTAAAATAAATCATTCATATAGAAAATAGATGTTACCCTGTTTAGTTACTAGTTTAACCCTTCACCGTACAGAAAGAGAACGCGAATAATCAAAATTTGCTACATAAGAATTATTCATAATTATTAAAAGTAAGTTATCATCTTATGCTCAATCGAACTGCACAAATGTTGTCTGAAGAATCTCGTTTTGTTATAAACTAATGGTTGTTATGTCGTTTTTGTTTCATCTGTGCTAACGAATGTGTAGCAGCCAACGTAAGGACATATGTTTGGAATAGTTTTATAAAGGGTTTTCCTTTGTATTAATAGATGAATAGAGGGATGAGAGGCATGTTGAGACTTCTGAAATTATTTGATATTATTACACCCGTTTTTGCCAGGAATGAGAGTAATCTGCTGAGAAGACGAGCCACTAATTTTACCTCTACAAATAGACAGCTATACTCCGTATAACATGTCCAGTCGCTCTATAGTGTTTGCAAGATGAAGATCTTATTTTCTTCTTGAAAAGTCTGGTAAACGAAACAGTCATTTCAATTTTCATTCCTAAATTCAGAGGGTGCTGGCCAACCGCTTTAAATTTAGGTGTAACCTTTTTATCTAAGCGAGCATAATCATTACACGTTGTCATTATTGGATTGTTCATTTCATTTGCATGGCTGTAAGACTGTGCATTATAAAAGTAATTCATAAAGTAAAGCTTGGTGTTAATCCTTTTTGGATTTTCTCTTTGCGATAATAGTTGTGACGTAAATTCAGTGACTCGGTAGATTAGTTAACAACAGAGAATCAACCTCTAGTAGTGATGAAGCCAAGTGAAGTACAAATATAGTAAAAACAATTTTTTTTCTGTTCAGATATCGACATTCATGTAAAATTGGAAACACAGAACGAATCCACCTGAAGTTATAAATGAATCTTGCCAATGACGTAGTTGTTGAAGCGAGAAGTGACCTCTGAGGTCAGTTCAACTGACGTCATGCCAGATGTAGCATAATGAATTAGTGGGCATGAATGTCCAGTGCCAAAGTTACACAATATATACCATGTACTAAATATTAATTGCAAGAGAAATTTATTTCATAAAATCCATTACGGATGAAATCGAAAATAACTGAACACTGGGAAAATTTGCTGTGCATTTAACATTGATTACTTATGCAACTAATTTTGTTGAAATCTAAAGCAAGTAAATGTAGTGGCAACATTCACCAGCTATAGATTCCTAACTGCCAACAGTGGTTTCATTTACTCCTCTGTGGCTGAAAGATTCATTCCCAAAGATTGCTGTTTCTATGTACTGATCGTGCAATGCCGGATTCATTGCCCCGGAAATATATTCATGACTGGTTATGAAACAGCGTTAGACAGTTCCTGATCTGAAAGTCATTCTCCGTAGGCTACTTGTTACCATGAATACTGCATAAGAGAACTGGAAATGCTGCAGTACAGAACGAACAGGTATCTAGTCCAGCGTTAATTTACTTTTATGTACCTGTATCATATTACAGTATATACATTGCAAATCATCCATTGCTTCTTTTTGGGGCAGACTTGCCCTATTCAGGTTCGATATCTTTCAGGACACTGAAGGAGTTTCATTTGGTTTTGGATTACTTACTGTTCCGTGGCTGAATTTATAATATCCTAATTCCCCTTTGGCCCAGGGTCACACCTGGACCCACATCAGTTCAGACCGGATCTTACTCCGCTTGGCATTGGTATGGTGGCATATAAGGGTAGACCAAGCTATAAAATAAAATAAAAAAAAAAGCATAGGGGTTACAAGCCATACGAAAAAAGGAAGCGAGTCCTTCTACACTCAACTAGAACGTTACAGATTACAGAGAGAGAGAGAGAGAGAGAGAGAGGGTGGGGTGTATTTCGGCAACTGCTGTTCTCACATGTAATCATAAGTCATATAAGGAAATCGCTTTAAGCAGCAGTGCGTGTGTGTGTGTCTATATAGACGTGTGCTGTACACGTCAAGAAGAGTATCGTTTCTTTAGACAGGACTGTGCCAAACCCATTTCAGATAATTTGATTATTTCATCTCGAAATGGATACAGCAGTCAATATTATCAGCTTCCAAATACTTTTGCAACGGAATTGCAACGAATTTATATTTAACCGCTGAAATGAATGCCTGTCAAATTGTAGAATATTTTCAAATTTGAAGGGCAATGAAAAAACTGCCATTGATTATATTTAAGAGCGACATTTACCACAAAGCGGTCGTCACCTTTTGAAAACTCGTCTGCGACAGATACTTCAGAACCTTATTTCTCCTTCCTCGTCGTAGTCAACTATCGCCAAGAAAACAATCCTTATTCATAGTTTATCTGAGAACTAGTACTACCATGATGCCAGACTTGAAGATGTTTATCTTTAAGTTCCAGCTATTTGTTTATTTCGGAATCAGTTTAACCCGTCCAATAAACCAATTATTCATTTCAGTGATAAGTATATCACTTATGCTCTTGGCACTTGAAAACCTATTCTCTGCGTTATATTTGTTTTGCACGTAATGTCATTTTGTTCTCAACGTAATGCAATATGCTTTATCGTGATGAAAAATCAACTTTGCACTGGAGTGACGTTATGATTTAGTTGTATAGTTGTCGTCCTAATCGTATAAATCCTATATCATTAACGGATTAGTCTCTCTCTCTCTCTCTCTCTCTCTCTCTCTCTCTCTCTCTCTCTCTCTCTCTCTCTCTCTCTCTCTCTCTCTCTCTCAGTTAACATCTACCAACTGAACCCTCATATATCGAGGTCTATGATGAAATAAGCCAGTAACCATAAAATGCAAAAGTTTTTTCCTTGAATGAAAAAAAACTATATATAATCTGTCAAGGGGTTCTCTTTTGCTTGCCTTTTGTACAATTCCTGTTGCACAGAATAAGAGTTTGTACAGTAAAAGAAGTTATTAAAAGTGTCGACTAATTCTAAGTGTAAAAATGAGCAAAACACAATGAAATTTACTTCAGGGCTATGACTTAATGGAAGAGTGAACGAGTTCTTTTCATGTTTGTTTAAGTAGGAAGGAAGTAAATTTTTAAAGCCGTTTTGAAATGATAATAGAGACTAAGCATATTTCCCTTAAGATATTAATTATAAACCAAGTCTACCAATGGTCAATAGCTTGAAGTAAAAGCATGCGGTACACAATATGAGAAGGACATTCCCCTTACGTCATAACCTTAATCAACCTATCCATGCAGTAGTTCGACGTAGATGACCCTAGACTAAGAAAGATAGTATTGTGACATGTTTCACTTCCCCAAACTAAAACAATTCTCAATTTTCAGTCTGTTATAAATCAATTCATGCAAGATTTTTTTTCCCCCCCGCAAAAGTTCATTTACCAATGCTGGGTTCATTACAGATACCTTCTTAACTAAATCCTTATCAAGTCAATCAGTACAGCGAGCAGTTTTTACCGTACTCCATGGCTATGCTAGATTAAGGGTATGGGATGGGAGAATGGCCCTTTCATCTTTTGTATAGTATGATCTGCCTTCAAGCTGTCGACCAGTTTTGGTATATATCACAAGAGAATGTAGATGTCTATATTGTGTACCCAAAATCGATTTGCATATTCAGTTACAATATAGGAGTGAGACCTTAGTGAGTGATTGAACCCAAGGAAATTATCATCCCCCTTCATTTCAGCAGTTCTTCCATGATTGAGTCACTTGTTCCTGGCATGAAAATTATTTTGCTTGCATTTCTTTAGATATGGCTGTATTCTTACGCCCTTACGGGTGATACCTTGCTTTAGCTTAGGGTTTTGTGGTGACACTAGTTTTCTGCTGACACTAGTTTTCCACTAAATAATATTTTCTACCAAAATAATATTTTCTACTAAATAATGTTTTCTGGTAAATAATATTTACCTGGAAAAGGTTGCAAGAGTTAAAAATAATAAAAAGATAACAAAAGGAATACCCTCTTCTGTATTACTTCATATCTGAAAAACAAAACTTATTCTTAACTTTCCCTCACAGAAGAACTTTTTTGTGTTTGGAACTGATCCTTGAGGCGACTGACCAAAAAAGCACGTCGCTGTCTTATCCACTGAATATTTCGTTGCTCCCACTCATAAATTTCTGAAAGTTTAAAATACTTTTCAATCTGGGTTTACTTCCAAGGTTTATAAAGAATGAATTTATAAATAGTCTGCACCCTGTAGGTTTCCTACAGTTCACTTCCCGGGAATGTTTATGCATAATGTAACAGATACCTCGTAACGCTGTGATGAACATCGACCATTGACAAATCTGTAACGTCTGGTTTGCGAGTTACTGATTATTTTCATTTTCTCAGTAAGGGCATTTGATCAGGTTTCTCTTATAGGTCAAAGCTTAAGCTAACAAGCTTGTATTAATGTTCAAACGAAAACCTTTTACCTTTTTAAATCAGATAAAGTTGTGGTTCTCAGCCAGTATATCGTGACCAACATGAATAATCAAGAACATTCTTTTTAAGAATTGATTGTATATTAATTGTTGATTCACAGTCAGGTTTCCAGATTGGCTATTTTGAGGCCTTTGTCTGTAATCTGTTGATATAAATCCTCAAATCAGAAGTTGATGAAGACATGAAAATCGTTCAATCAATAAAACTGGTCGATCCATTTATCTTAAAAACTGTTTATATTGTTGCTATTTATGTTTATTCTGTTTATGGAATGACTGTGTTATAGGGCACGACAAAAGCAACAAAAGTGGAGGAGGGAGAGGGATGTACCGAGTATTTTACGATATAATGGAAACTTGGTGCTTAAGGGTGTTGAATATTCATTGATGTTTATTAGCTCATAGACAGGTTGATGATCCTGAGGGTCCTGAGGTATGTTCATTCCTTGCTGCTACTGTTTATGATACAAGCGTGTAATTAATCTCTGTCATCAATTAATGTAAAGGCATAAAAGAGGATATTTTCTGAAAGTTGTCAAGGGTGCCTCTGTACTGTATATCTACTTTGCGGAATAGTCAGCACAATTTAAATTGCTTTTCATTCGTGGCTGTCGATGAAGAAACTGTCATTCATTGTCTTTTTATATTTTCTTGAGCGTAATTGGCACGATGGCGTTAGCTACACTTGGTTGCATTCATTCTCTGACTGGTCGATGTCAGTATGCCGGAGACAGCATATCGGAAGATGTTTGAATAATTAAAACCGCATTTCTTTGAAAGAGACAGGCTTACTCGGCCATGCCGATATTGTCAAATCTTGAATTTTCGTGAATAAATTTGATAGGCAGTTCATCTTGCGCCTTCTGTTGTCCACTGAAGTCAGATGCTGGTTTATGAGTCACCGGTTTCTTGGTACTGCGTTCGCTTTCGAAAAGTAATAGCATGATCAACGTGTGAATTTGCAAATCACATGCTTTCTGCCCGGATTAGCTCTATTCTTCCTAACCTCGGGTAAGGTCACTTAAGGGTAGTGGACGATTCTGAGAGAGCTCTATCAAGCACACTATTCCCTCGAAAAAGGCAGTGCCTTATACTGTAGATGAGAGCTGGAGCTTGTTTCCCACTGTAGGTAGTAGTGCTCTTGAGTTGACTTACTCCTTTTTAGTTTTCTAAAAAGAAAACTATTGCGCAGGCTTTGTCTGTCCGTCCGCACTTTATTCTGTCTGCACTTTTTTCTGTCCGCCCTCTTATCAAAAAAACTACTGAGCTAGAGGGCTGCAAATTGTTATGTTGATCATCCACCCTCCAATCATCAAACATACCAAATTGCAGCCCTCTAGCCTGAGTAGTTTTTATTTTATTCAAGGTTAAAGTTACCCATAATCGTGCTTCTGGCAACGATGTAGGATAGACCACCACCGGGCCGTGGTTAAAGTTTCATGTGCCGCAGTTCATACAGCATTATACCGAGACCACCAAAAGAGATCTGTTTTCGATGGCCTTGATTATACGATGTACAGAAAACTCGATCGCGCCGAAAAAACTTCGGCGCATTTTTTTACTCCCCCCCCTCCTTAACAACCTTTAACACAGAGTCATTATTCTGGATGACAGTTAGTTGCCAGCGAATACAGTCTGGTGCATGTTTGCCATATCTCCAGAAAGTGGAACGAGTTACTGTACAGTTCGTGCAAATGCACAGGACTTTACACATCTCATATGCAATAGTAAAGTTTTGCTCTTCGGCAGTCCGACATTCACAGACATTCATAAGCTTTTACTGCCTTATGAGACCGAACACTTTTCTCAAAAAAATGAAAGAAGAAGGTTCCAGAAAGGCTGCTCATATGTCGTGACGACGGACATATCGATATATTCATCAGAGATGGTCTGATAACAAGAAAAAACTTTGCGTAAATATTTACGCATTAGTATTGAATTTAGATGCTTATGTCGTAGATTTCTGTATAAATATATTATCTAGATTTATCCCAGAAAGTTATTGAGCTTAGTAACACTGGCACCACGTTTAAGACCATAGAAAGTTGTTTTTTTATTCATAGAGCTAGTAGTAATTGCCCTGGCACCACATTTAAGACCACAGAAAATTGATTTTTTAATCATAAGGCAGGTAATAATTGCCTATCGACACCCTAGATTGCCTTATTAAGAAAGTTTGCATGAACATTCTTCTCCCTTAGCCCTCCTAACTTCCAAACCCGACACACACACACACACACACACACACACTTACAAAAAAATAATGAAATAAAAAAAAAACACGAAAACGAGTAACACTACTACTGAACTTTAGAATGTCCGGTTACTTTGGTTTTTGTGCTGTTGCTTGGGATACATGCCTGGTCTCAGGTTATACCTATTTTTTCTTTCATGTATTTAACCATGGCCTGTTGCTATGGTCCCACAGGTATCGCAGTACGGTTGAAGGCTAGTCCACACACCAAGCACCTGAAATGAAGGGAAGATCGAAGCGAAAAATTTCACGGATGAAATGGCCCTCCAACGAAAAGTCACTGGAGTGTCACGGGATCCTGAGGGTAACGAGTGTTATCAAACTGTGTGAATGACTCGGCGCCATAATGGACCATCCTCTTGATGAGCGCACAGCCATTGGAAGTGAGAATCATTACTAGAAGCTGCACCAGTCATCTGTATGCAGAATTAAGAGCAGTTTTTTGACGAACGATGTGAAGGTCTCTTGTGTAAGAAAGATCTATAAAACTTTTAAGTACAAAATGAATGCATTCATGCTCGTACACGAACGCACAACGTCATCGTACACCAAAAATCTCATCATACATCGGAGTAGTCAGGCACCATTTGGAATACACAAAAATAGATAGAAAAATTCCGCGGAGATAAAAAGCGGTCGAGAAAAAGCGAGAGGAGATAAAAACTGCTGAACATAAAAAGAAGACATTTTAAATATCGCCCATTTTTTCCCCCGAACGGTTAGCGAAGGCAGCCCAAGGTGAGATATCCGAGGAGAGATGTGGTGTGTGAGCGTGTCTCTGTGTGTGTGTGTCTGTGGGTATTACCAGTCTCCCAGGTGAAATGTATATAAGGAAGCGCGCGGTCTATCAGCGGCAGTAGAGCGCGTGCGTCCTGCGTACAGTGAGGATAATGAAGTGGGTGAGTGGTGTTGAAGGATCAGCTGAAATCAACATATGTTTTTGAAATGTGACCTGGAAAACAAGATTCGAATTCGGAGATGTCATAATCTGATATCCATCTGCTGGTGCCAAATTGTTTTCGATTTTACGTCAGCGGTTTGCCATTTTTTTTTTTTTATTAGAAGCAGAGTGACTTAACACCGCGGAATTTATGGACGTCATAAGTAAATTATTATTTGCGAATTAATATTTTCTTCTTAACTTACATTTTTTAAAATAAAATAATCATAACTTCGAGTCTTAGAGAATATAATGGAAGCCATTAGATCTCATCTCCTCGCCCTTAGATGAACTGCTTCTAACGGTACACACCTGCTGCGACGCTTCCAGGTTGAGGAAACAGGACAATGAAAATGAAAACGGAACTCGCTTCGCCTTATCTTGATATTTCCCCGCAGTTTCTTCAAATCTTAGAAAACACCGTTTAATAACAGCGCGGTCGTGTTAGTTTTAATCGTCGACCTTTTCTTAAATTCGCAGCTTGACTGGACAACAGTGTATGTGCCATGGTATAGAGCGGTTTTTCTAATTGCACGACTAAAGAGAATATGAATGAAGCACAAAACTTGTTATCAGATCATTACTTTGTCTTTTCGTTTCAATTATTTTTATGCGCGTAGCTGTTTGTCTGCCTGCATGTCGGCGTCGTTTCTTATTATGAAATTCATCGTAAAGTCATCCTAAATTCATCATAATTGCGTAGGTTTATGTGTATTTGTGAGCACATTTGTATGACGTGTTGTGTGTAAAGAAATAACTTTATATTTTATCCATCCTAAAATCGTAACAATTGCGTATATATATATATATATATATATATATATATATATATATATATATATATATATATATATATATATATATATAATATATATATATATATATATGCATATGTATATATATATACATATGTATATATAATATATATAAATGTGATATATATGTTAATATATATATATGCATATATACACATATACATATGTATATATATATATATACATATATATATATATATATATATATATATATATATATATATATATATATATATATATATATATTATATGCATACATACTGTATATCAATTAGACCATACTCTGAGGTATTTTATTTAAAATGTTTTCCACCTGCATGTCAATTTGGTGTGTGAACTATCCAACACGGCACGCTGTCTGTGGCTCTGAGCTGTTTGTGTGGTTAGGTTTCCTGTTTTTTTTTTTTTTCTATTTTAACCCTCTACCTGGAATTAAGCCAGCAATCCGCGTACCGACCGTACCTGGACGCAGACAAATTAAAAAGGAAAATCATTATCCTATTTTAACACGTTTTAATCCCGTTGGGTGGCTGGAAATAACAAAGGTGAAACATTTAGCTGTCATGCTTAAAGGACATGTTCTCTTAGCCAGTAATCCTCATTAAACATGGCACGTTTCCATTCGGTCTCTTGTGTCGTTCGGTCTGATAAAATTTAGTCTCGCTTCTTAAAGTAATGAAATTATAATAAGCAATGTACAAACACCTCAATACAAGCCATTTTTTCTTCATCAGCTGTTCGCTGCAAATGTTTCTGTATAAACGCAGCTGCAGTTTTCACAAAGGTTCTGTACTAACTCTCACACGCGCGCACACATCCCGAAATCGAGCCCCGAAAAGGGGAAGTGATTTGGCTCCGTTGACCCCTTTGGCCTAGCGAGGTATGGGGCTCGCAAACTCATCCCAAAAATTCTCCTAATAAACCGGGTGATTGAACTGTAACATATTCTGAAGCCGCATCCTCTAGTGGGGAAACGTACAGCCGAAATCTGTTATATATATATATATATATATATATATATATATATATATATATATATATATATATATATATATATATATATATATATATATATATATATATATATATATATATATATATTTATATATGTATATATACATATATTACCTGCCCCCGATTGGCTGTCGGCCTAAGAAACAGGAGATCAGCGCCTGCCCTATGAGCCTACAGAGACCCAGGAGTACTTTAATATATATACAGTATATATAGATATATAGATACTAAAAATAATAATAATAATAATGATAATAATAGTAATAATAATAACATGAGTGAGGTGAAAAGCAAGAGGTTCAATGTAACAACTTTCAACCGAAAACCTGCGTATGCAAATCACCTGAGATGTCAACCAATTACAGTACTTCAGTGGTAATCTTTGTTTACAAAGTCCACAACTTCGTACTCCACGACCGAGTTGTTTTCAACGGGGTCTAGTTGTCGTGGCCTTGTCAAAAGTGCCCGAGTCGAAGTTACAAAAAATATATATTAGTTAAAAAAAAAAAAAAAAAGCAAGGACGAATGGCGGCTCCGCAGTCTGCCCGACTTGATCCGGTGAGAGTAAAAACCCGGGTTCGGTAAGCGCTGGAATCAAGGACAAATGACCCAATGAACATAATGGCAGGGTAATTTCTCTCTCTCTCTCTCTCTCTCTCTCTCTCTCTCTCTCTCTCTCTCTCTCTCTCTGTTTAAGGTTTACGAACCTAAACTACGAACATGCTCTCCATTCATTTAGCGCTTAGAATACTGATATCAGAAGCACCTCGTTAGAATCCTCAAAGCATTATTGCCTTATTTGTTCTTTAAAAATTTATCAGTAGCGACAGAGCGATGATTTTTGGAATCACAAGGTAAATATCCCAAATAAATACTGCTACGTAGAGTCTGACGGCTGCAAATGATCTTCTGGGATGCACCATACATAGAAACCAGCATTTGTTGAGCACTTAAAAAGGAAGAAAGTAGTTTAATTAATTTATTCTGTAAACAACTCCGAAAGCAAACATTACAGAGTACATAAACTTTCTTTACTGTTTAGACGCGCTTGAGGTTTCAGTTCTCTCTTTAGTACATTTTCTTTTTCTTTATTTAAAGAAGTCCATTTACCGTATCAAAATGGAAAATATATATATATATATATATATATATATATAATAATAATGTGTGTGTGTGTGTGTATATATATTTTATATATTTATATATATTATTTATATGTATGTGTGTGCGTGCAATAGCGTGGGTTCGCGTGTAAGCAACTTCTCTGGATTGAATTGCATATGAAGCACAATTAAGTGCAACAATTTGTTTATTTTTCAATCAATCATTCAAATAATTCAACATTTGAGCTTTCCCGATAAAATGATACTTCTTGTCCTCTCGATTCATAGATGAGCTTGTTGCATTCGGCAATATTTCTACCCTAGTTTTTGTTTTTTACTTTAACCATTGACACTGACGATCTCTTTCGTAAACATTGACCTTTTATAATTCTTTATTCCTATTTCTATCAAACCTTCATATACCTACATATACATATACATAATTATATATATATATATATATATATATATATATATATATATATATATATATATATATATATATATATATATATATATATACATATAGAGAGAGAAGAGATATATAGATATATTTATAGATATGTAATATATATATATAAAGAAAATAAAAATCTTTTTTAGAACAGATATATATAATGACCATCAACGGACATCAATTCTGTTACGAGAGTCCATAATCATGTATTATCAAGCCTATAACTCAAGTCCATATAACTCAACTGCATTTTAATTTTTAATGAAATATTATGACGTTACTGGATGCTGGAGCTGTGGGACAACGCCTATCGCGGTATAGATTGATATGACTTACCCAGCCCTCTCACTATTAATTTTTCGGGTGTGTTTCTTCATTCGATGAGATTGCTTAAAAACTGTTCTTTTTTGCAGATGTACTGCAAACGGTCATTGTTCTTAAAAAAATTTCCGTCGTGTTTCTTGGCCAATAACAATACGGATGCTAATTTTCGCCCTATATACATATTGTTCATAATAGTTCAACACGCAGCTGCAGAATTACTCGACTTCGTTAAGCAACGGAGAGAAAATTGCAGCACTGTAGAGCTTCTCCCACCTGGCAGTTCCTCATTGGACGGGTTGGTATCGTTCTCGGCTAGCACTCTGCTGGGCCCGCGTTCGATTCTCCGACCGGCCAATGAAGAATTAGAGATATTTATTTTTGGTGATAGAAATTCATTTCTCGTTATAATGTGGTTCGGATTCCACAATAAGCTGTAGGTCCCGTTGCTAGGTAACCAATTGGTTCTCAGCCACGTAAAATAAATCTAATCCTTTGGGCCAGCCCTAGGAGAGCTGTTAATCAGCTCAGTGGTCTGGTTAAACTAAGGTATGCTTATTTTTTTCTCCCACCTGGCATTGTATAGCACTCACGTAACCTACTTTTCCCAGGTGTTGCTGCTGAGTCTCGCGGTCAGTTTGGCCACTGGCCGAACGATCTTCGACTACGAACGGGATGGCTTGGAAAACAAGCAGAAAGGACTTCCTGGAAGATCTGTAACAGGACAGTATGAGTAAGGATCCTTCTTGGATTGTCTGGTTGTATAAATTTCACAATCTGAAGATATCAAAACCAAATAGGAAAGAACGGGATCTGGGTATTTTCACGAAGCACTTGCTCACGACCTGCTGATTTTGTCATAAGTAAAATAAACTTAGGATGTACATCAAATTTTACAATTGTACTTCTCTTCCAAAAAAGCTAATATTGAATATATCCTCGTCTCCTTAAGCACTGAAACCATGACAGGTATGTTATCAGATGGTACAAATGGGGGGTGAGGGCAGTAATTAAATCGTTATTGTAATTATGACGTCATCCACTTAGAAGTAAAATTTTCATTATGAAACAAGTGCAGGGCTAGGAAATCATGTGTTACGTTTTAATGAGTCATCTTTCAGACAGTGAAACAGAAATATTCAAACTTCGTTGCAATAACTTTTTGACTCATTACTGAATCAGATTTATTTCAACAGATGGAGAGGACCAGATGGTAAAGTGGCTGAAGTTTCTTACGTCGCTGACCATATGGGATTCCGACTACTCGATGACATAGAGCTTAAACCGCCAACAGAGCCATTCCGTCAAGCAGAGAGCACCGCACAAGCAAACACCAAATATACATCATCCTTTTATAATAGCGAACAGGAAGAGGAGGAGGAAGAGGAGGAGGAGGAGGAGAATGAAACTGGAGAAGGAGAAACTGAAGAGGAAGAGCATGAAGAGGAGGGTGGTGAAGAAGCTTCAGAAGCACAAGAGGTAGAAAGAACAGCAGAACAAGAAGCAGAGCAAGAAGAGACAGAAGCTCAAACATCTGAGGCTGAGAATGCTGAATCTCCTAAGGCCAATAAGGAAGAAGCTGATGCTACAGAAAAGGAAAATGAAAATCAGGATAGTGAGAATAAGGGAAGAAATCTTAAGCAAAGTGATGCCACCAAGAAAGAATTAACAGATGATACTGTTACAAAGGAACAAGCTTTTCCCGAGCCCTCCGTTGGCAGTGAACTTGTAGCTGAAGAAAGGGTAGGAGAAGCAGAGGCTCCTACAAGCAGTGTCACTGTTTTAGCCCCCAGTGAGGTTGAATCGACCTCTCCTGAAGAAACTTCTGCTGTACTTGAACCAGCATTTATTGATAAAACACCAAGTACTGTTGTATCTGAACCAGTTTTTCCTGCTGAAGGTCCTATCATTGTTACAGGTGAACTAATAACTGCAGAGCCTCAAGTAGGTCCCATAGCAGCAGAGCTTTCTGCCTTTGATTCAGGAGCACAGGGACCAGCTGAAAACAGTCCCATTGTGGCTGAAATATTACCTGAAGCGGTTGCCTTCAGTGATACACCTTTATTAGCTGTAGATGAAATTCAGTCAGCCACTTCAGCTAACAGTCAACCATTAATAATGTCTAGAGACAATAATAACAGTCCTTCAGCCTTCTCTGAGCCAGCTGTCATTATTATAGGTTCTTTCACTGATGAAAGTGAGGACACCACCCTTAGCTCCAATATCCAGGATGCCTTTGAAAGAGAAGAAAGAACAATAGCCAATAATATGCAAGTTCAAGAACAAGTATCAGAACCTTTTGTTCATCCTGTTTTAGAACTTAACTCTTTCAACACAGAGGTGTTTCCTGTAGCCGAGCCTTTGCAGCAACCTGCTGTTGAACTAGAACCAGTGCCCACAGATGTAGTACTGTCTCCAGTTTCTGAGCCTTTGCAACAGCCTGTTATAGAAGTAGAAGCAGTATCTACTGATGATTTTATACCAGTTATATCTGCTTTTGAGGTACCAGAGGTTTCAGGTGCAAAATTCCTAGATGTACAACCTCAGGAAACACAGTCAGTACCAGTCATTGAACTGGAAGTACCGCAACAGACCGGTGAAGCAATACAGGCTATTCCTTTTGAAGAACTCCCTCTCGCTCTGCCCCTTCAACAAGTTCAGATCTTAGAAACTGCCGATTTACCAACTCCTAATGTCAGACCTGTTGAAAGCTCACCTAGTGCAGATCCAAATTCTGCAGTATTCGTTAGAGAAATTGAATTATCAGAAACTGATAACAAACCTACTGTAGAAATTGAGTTCATTAAACATCGTTTTGATGTAACAGAGTCAGGTCGTTCAGTGGATAGTACCTCTGTTTTTGTAGATACACCTGAACATGATTCCCCTAAAGTTCCAGATGCAAAACCTATCCAGTCTTCTTTACAAGTAATTGAAATCCCTGCTCAAGAGGATATGGTTTTTAAAGCTAAAATGTTTTCCAAGCTTGGGGAGCCCCAGAATTCAGAATTCATAAGAGTAACAGCTAATGAACTTGAGAAACCAACCGCCATCCTGAGTGGTCAGACCTTTGATTCTTTTAATCTTATTCCTGTTCAAAGCCCATCTGTTACTGATGTAAATTCAGAACCATTCCGAAGTGATTTTGTATTTGCGCCAGAGCAGACGCTGGTTAAAGAGCCAGAAATCACAGATAGCTTTATATTACCCTTAGAAACCCCAGTATCAGCACCTCAGGTTCAAGAGCCATTGGCAAATCAAGCAACACAACAGCTCACCCTGACTCCAGCAGGAGAATCTAATACTGCCTCCTTGCAGTTAGATAATATTAGTGTACCTTTTATTGAAATTCCAGTTGATGTTGAAACTGCAGATCCAGGGGATGTCCTTTTAATTCGGGCATCTGAGCCCCTCATCACTGAAAATGCACAGCCAGAACGATCTCCTTTTCAAGGGCCACCTCTGCTTCCTCCTATGATGAAAGTCCCTCGTCTCTTACTGTAGATGTACAAAACTGTGTCCATATATTTCCAATTGCCTCCGAGTAATATTTTACAGGAATTTGACTGGGAGTTTGCAAAGATGACCTAGCCCGTATTTTCATTGTAAGTTGTGTTGAGTCTATCTAAGGTTGGGGTTTATTAAGATTTTGTTTGTGGCCACCAGTCACATAAGAAAATATAATACAGCAACTTAATTTTAAGGGAAATGTCACTTTTCTTAACATAACTTTACAGTTCTGGCTGCTGTATCAGGGAGGAAGTATGACTCATTAATTAATCTTTGCAACTCCCAAGTTGACATTTTCACATGTACAGATTTCTCGGAGCTGGGCGCCGGCATGCTCCCTTTGTGATATTTACGTTATATGAAAATCGACTTGTTTTAGTGTTTGTCAGAGAGCTTTACTAAATAAACAGTATTATTTAAAACTGACTTTCTTTTTTTGTAGCACTAAAGAAAATCTTAGGCTATAATTTTTTATGAGGTTGTTAAAAATATTTGATTGATTCACAGCTGACTGTACATACTGATTAATTAGTCAGTATTCCATATTTTCACTAAATGCAACCCTGAAGGGCAAATTTAATGGAACTGTTGTTACTATTAGTAATACTATAATACAATACTGTAACTGGTGATTGAGGTCTAGGGTTGAAGCCTCTAGGTAAAGTATTGGCATAGGTGGTAGGTAGGGACAAATAGGTTAGGTTGAATTAGATTAGGCAAGGAGAGGTATTCAACTCTGCTTAGTACAATACCCAAAATACTTAGGAAACTTATCATTTATTATTATTATTATTGCTAACAGTAACATGCAAGTGATACAACTTGTTGCCCACTGCTTTGCTTGGTGCATAAAAAGATGATGTCTCCAAGTGCAAGGCGTTGCTATATATAATATATATATATATATATATATATATATATATATATATATATATATATATATATATATATATATATATATGCAAATAATGTAATGTGTGTGGTGTGTGTATGTATATATTATATTTATAAATATATTTATATGTATATAAATTATATATATATACATATATATATATATATATATATATATATATTTATATATATAAATATATACATTTGTATATATAAAGGCAGAGTGTATGGCACTGAGGAAAGTGAAACAGATCTTTTGCTTTACTCTAGGAAATGAAACATCTCTTGCTTTACTCTAAGGCGGCATTTTTATGTAAACTTCATACATTGGAACAAAAGACTACAAAGAAGACTGTATTCCAAATAAAAACTGTAATTAGAGGAGTATATAGCCATTTTAATGCGTGCTAAGGACGTTATATTTGATGTAGCTCTTTAGGAATGACTTGGGTACTGGATAAACCTTGGAGAGGTAAAGAACATAAGGGACATTAACAAGGATTACTGAGATTCTTCAGCTTCTCTTTTAAATCTCCTTTGGATATCTTGTTCAAATATGGTCATGAGTAAATCAGCCCAGGCTTAAATTGATACTATTTTCATTAGTCAGCTGTACTGTTGTAGAGTCTAAGAGATTTCTAAAAAAAGAAAAATCTTAGAACTTGTTATTTTGTTACCATGGAACCAAACAATTCTGTGATTATTCACTTACCTGCACAAAAAGAGAATTATTAATTTGGCCAGTCCTAACTGGATGTTTATCCTCTCTCTCTCTCTCTCTCTCTCTCTCTCTCTCTCTCTCTCTCTCTCTCTCTCTCTCTCTCTCTCTCTCAAGCAAATGTCATGCGTTTGATGCTACCGTATTGAGAAACTATAGAGAAGTAGCTTGCATACTGTCTTTTTATAAATAGTGAGGAAATTGCATGTTTGAGTCAGTGGGCGATATAACGAGGCATGGATAATAACATGAAAATTCGAGTTACTTGGAATTATAGGTTCCTGTAATTTTTACTTTAAATGCGAAAATAAACTATACCCACATCTAGTTAGGAAAAAATGAAAAAATTGCTCAAGTATATTAGAGATATAGTCGGCCAGATACCAAAATATTAGCTTAGACTACAGCATTTTAGCGATTTATTATACAACTTGACATGAATATTACACCTGCCCAGTACATGAGAACTTCGTCAGTGTATTAGCACTTCCACATACAATCACGCAAACGCATTAAAGAGATAAGATTAACACGTGCACCATGCAATAAGTAGTAGAATGCAATGGTGGGTGTTTGTTTATTTCAGCTCTATGGTCATATTGCCAAAGTAGACTTCCTCGCATAGTCATACAGAACTTTATTCTCGAATGTGATTTGCTGCAACAGATTTCTGAGTTTTCAGGCTCGCTTAAAATTTCTTTCCTATTCTCACAACAGAAATGTACTTGGCTTTATTTGTTTAATTTTTTGTTCCAATTCATGAACCAAAACACTACAGAAATTTCTGTTAGATTACTGGTTTCCGAAATATTTTGTTTCTTCCGCGTTTTGTGCTTGACAAAAAAGTTTATACCTTATTTTTACCAGACCACTGAGCTGCTTAACAGCTCTCCTAGGGCTGACCCGAAGGACTAGACTTATTTAACGTGGCTAAGAACCAGTTGGTTACTTAGCAACGGGACCTACAGCTTATTGTGGAATCTGAACCACCTTTCACGTAATGTAATCTTCATTAGTAAGTCTTAACGGATATAATTATCTTTAAAATCTTGATTCCAAAATGGAAATTAAACAAAATTTTTATAAACTTTTCGTAGTGAAAAATTGACGTTGGGTCCTTTGCTTTTTTCACGTAAGGTAAAAATCTTGTAGATATGGAAATAAAACTAAATTTTTATGAACTTATCGTACGAGAATGGTAAAGTACGGTAGATCGTTTGCTATTGACCATCGATAAAGTCTAACCAATCATTTATTTCATTAAATGTCTCCCATCTTTAATAAGCAGGACAAACTTTTGTACTCAGGCTCTAATACTAAATTGGGCTATTCTTGTTTACAACTCTATTCTAGAACAGGAAGTTTCTTACCCTGGCTATTTTTGTACTTACAATTCCACGTGGTCGTTGAGTTTTCAAAATATCAATTACTTGTATGCTTTGTGTAAGTAACCTCTATTCAGTCGAATGAAAGGAAACAAAATGCTGTACTTGGTTATATCGAAAAACTATATTTTATGCAATAAGCCTTTTTAATACTTCTGAGGGACTTGACAGATCGGATAGTTATGTCTGCTAGTAATAGTAAATCTTTTCTGTAAAACAGGCTACTCTGTATTAAAAAAAGAAGGCGGTAAAATGAGGATGGTAGAGAAATAAGGAAAGATAAGATTACCTGTATATTCAAAGGCCTTTCTTGAGCATGTAGAAACTATATACATGAGCATTCCATTCCTCGCTTAATAAATAAGTGAAGTTGAAGCGGGCTGTTTATTCCAGGTGCAAATGCAGTGAAGTCAAAATTCTGTTTCCCTTCCAGGCATAGAATCCAGGGCTAAAAAAAACAGATCCTGAAATTTATAGGCCGTTGAAAGGAATCCAGATTCATCCGATCAAAGGGATTTCCCTTGACTTTTCCGGCGGTGCTGCATTTTGTTGACTTGTTTAGCGCCTGCAATGGCTGACGGTCAAATTCATGATAATGGTGCGTCAGTATTTAATCGCGGCAAAACTGCACTTTTACGCTTTCCCTTTTGTATGCGAGATAAATTCGCACTGCGTCAAAATGACAGAGAATATCCACACGATAAGGAGAGAACTTTAGCCCTTTCAAGCTGATGGGTTAGTGAAACATGGCTGCATAAAGTGATGAAGGTTTCATGAAACATTTATGAAAATATCTATGATATTCAGGGAAATAAGACAAAATAGATGAACTCCAAAACGGGTATCTATATTTCATTGTCAAGAATATGAAAATCAATGAAGGTAGACTGAAATAAATTGTCAGACATTATAGCCAAAAAAAATTAATAACTCTGAGCAGCCAGGAAATTCCAGTTAAAGACAAAGATGACTAAAATGCCCCGCCCTGCGCCTTGCAGCTGAGGTATGATTCTGCAGAGCAGCAAAAACGGCACAAGGTAGTTCCTTGGTGAGTGTGACCGGACCAGTTTTTCTATAGTTTCACTTTTGTTATTTGCTCTTCAAGGGCAGACCATAGGCGAGTTCTCTCAGCAACAGTCATAATGATGCCATACGCTCAAGCATCAAACCCTGACCTTTTGTTTAAAAAGAAAAAACCTGTTATTCATATACAGAATCTAATTGTTTTTCAGGTTTTTTCTGAATTTTAATTCGTCAACATTTCCACAATGACTCTTTCTAGAGGAAAATTTTATTTTGATGTTGATAAATGGCTGCAGTATAATTTTTTTAAGGTATTAAACCTGTTGCAATTAAACGTCAGTTTGACAGCATCGCTCACGTGACACATACATACATACGTACATACATATACACACATACATACTTACATATGAATTGTTTCATTCATAGGAGTGCTATACTTAGTGCAATGCCTCCAGACCTTTTTTGAACTGAAATGGATTTGATAGTTTATTTGCCTTTGCTGTTATGTTAAGCCAGCCTTGTGCTGGCACGATCTCTTAATCAAAGAGCAGCCCATAATTTTGGAAGTACATACTGTAGGTGAACTATCCATATGAAATGTTTCTAATCGTCGTTCAATTAATGTAGCCATATCTTTTCGGACCCTGTTTCAAAGAAAAAACACTTCTTATCGTAATGGCTTGGGTGGTACTGAACGAACTCTGCTCTTTACCCCTTAAATGCTTGTCGTTTAAAAGCTCTTCGCATAAATGGTTCTTCCGTGCACACTGAAAAGTATTATCGCTCTTCACTGGACACATATATATATATATATATATATATATATATATATATATATATATATATATATATATATATATATATATATATATATATATATATACTGTATATATACATACATACATATATATATCCATCTTTGAATGGATAGCAACAGCAGCTGGGAGAGGGGTAGGTTCTTACCCAAGCCACTATCCAAAGGGCCACGATTTAAATTTTATATATATACAATATATATACATATATGTATGTATATGTATATATATACACATGTATATATGTATATATATGCACACATATATAAGTATGTGTGTGTGTTTTTGTGTATTGCATACAATGGGGAACAAGATAAAACAATGGAAATTTTATTTATCAAATTAATTTTGACTCACGTGAGTATTGTTACGATAAAAATTATATAGAATTAAAATAGTTCTGCGGCAGTTAAGAGGAATGCATCACAGTTAAATTAGAAAATAAACAGCATTTGAAACATTGCAGATGTGTTGTCTGACATTTATATTAGAACCTGGATGCAGCGTGACGTCAAAATAAGAAAGTTTCAGGAGGCCAAGTGTTATTTAGTTACAGAAAATAGCAAAAAGTATCATGAATATGAAACAAGGACAGCATGAGCTGTTCTGATGACGTCAACGATTTGAAATTCCAAATTTTTTTTGTAAGAGAAGAATGACTCTTAGGGAATGAAGGATCACGAACTGTTTTTAAGGGAAAAAATTATTGAAGTAATCCTGATTTCCTTATCAGATTAATGGAGCACATTCTGGTGGTCTGCCCCAGATATTTTAACCAAAGAGAAAGATATTTTCAGGGTAAATCCCTGTCTGATATTTTGGGAGATGAAGCAGATATTTCTGCTATCATCTCTTTTTTTAAAGTGTGTTAAAATTTTTAACGATATTTCATTTATTTCTTAATATATTTATTACATCACGTAGAATTTTAATGACATTAAATTTTTTATTATGTATATATCACATCATTCATTAAACTTCATACCCATATTTATTGGTCACATCACTTCATTTTATTTATTAATCATTTCCTTCATGAATTCATAACTTTAACATAATTTATTTTCTCTTCATTACGGCGCTGAATGGCCTTTTTGGCCCCAGTGCCTGGGCTTTTGCCCTAAATATCATACATCCATCCATCCTTATCAGATTAAAATATTGCAAAAGTGACGAAGCAAAAGGATCAACTAGAAAACAAGGATTTCATACCGTCAGTGCACTTCACGCGGTGCACTGTAGGCATAGCTTAAGGTTCTTTGCAGCATCTCTTCGGCCCTTAGCTGCAACCCTTTCATTACTATAACTGTACCTCCGTTGATATTATCTTTCTTCCACATTATTTTCCACCCTTCCTAACGATTGTTTCTGGTGCAACTGCGAGATTTTCTTCCTGTTACACCTTTCAGACCTTCTTCTTTCTTTATATAATATCATCAAAATATTGATTGAATGTAGGTAAATATATTTGCAACAATCTAAGGATTTTGAGAGTCATCTAGCAATTTCTAGCCGTAAACTGCTATATAGTTTTAAAATCCATCTTGGAATTGGAATTGGAATATAAATTTTATATTCCAATTGCAATTCAAACATTGATTTCAAAACTATATAGTAGTTTATAGCTAGAAACTGCTAGATGACTCTCAGAATCCTTAGGTTATTGCAAATATATTTACCTACATTCAGTCAATATTTTGATGACATATATTTTGAGGACAATTCCTAATGTGTTGACCATTTATACTCATATCTAGATAAAATACCGCGTGAATTAAGCATAGAACTTTACGGTTTGTGTGCAATCCATTTCTTATAGAAGAAAATAACTGAATGGTTATCATAACCCCTATGTGCTTACGTAACCACTTATTATTACTCTTCAGCTCTTACAATATATATGGGTGATATAATATCTATTCACGGGTTTATGGAACTAGTTTCATCACAGAAGGCGAAAAGACTGTCCAGTAAGCTTACTGGAAGTCCCGCCGGGCAAAATCTGCAGGTACATCGTATTAGCCCAAAGTGAGTACACGCGTTTTGGTAAGAACTGAATACGCAAAAAATACAGTTATTCTGCAATGATAATGAATTCGCTGATGACTTTAAAAACCATTAGAAATACTTTGGAATTACAAAAATTGTTAGAATGTTATATTTGTAATCTCGTGGGATTCGTATACTAAAGCACCTGTATATGGTTTTCATTAGTACAAGATAAAGGACATATATTGTCTTGCCTGAGATAGTCATCAACCGAAAACAAACACAGCCCAAAAGAATTCAGTAAGAGCCTCAAACAACCACGGGTTCTATATGGTATTAAGACTATTATAGCTAAGTTGGCAATAATTTGTTATTCGTAAAGCCTCAAACGCTGTTCAAGTTTGATTTGAATAACATCTCGTGTCTTTGGAGTACTTTTATCTTATTGTAAGAGGCAGCATTTCAAAACAGAAAGAAAGTTGGTAAAGCCGCCAAAGTTACGAGGGCAGATAAAGTTGACAGGTAACCAGCCGATCTTAACACTTTTCCGTACTTCTGAATGTAACGTAACTTTTAAATGTATTTTAGCTGGTTTTTATACTATGTGGTTGAATACCTTTATACCGCATTTGTAGTTCAAGGTTTCAGTTATATAGAAAATCAGTTATATAGAAAACACATTGCAAGTAATTTTGAAACCCTTTTCAACTTGTTCGTTTAACTTGAATTCTTCTTTGAGAGCAAAAAGGGCGAGTCTTCCAAAGTCCAGATATACGCTCCTCTGCGGAGGTTGGGTACAATCAGGTCAAATCAGCCCCTCCCTAATTCGGAAATTGTTCCTAGACTCCATTTCCGGATTATACTAAAGGGATAACTGCGATGTTAGGAGTGAGTCATAATCTGCAAGTCGAGAAATTTTTTCCTCCCCTTCATACCTTCTTGAGGGAAGTCGTTCTGGAATTCAGATCGTACTTTGTGCCCAAGAATTCGCTTTTTTTTACAGACACCGCTATGAAAAGTTTAACGCGAATTAATCCAGGAAGTCATTCGTACGGGTACTGTAAATTCTTAAATATGTATGTTTTGTGACAAGTTTTGTCCCTCCAAAAAATTAATTAATAGACAGGTGAATAAATAAGACGTTTCACTTGTAACAGATGTTACGCAGACCTAAAAGTAAATTGGTTTTGTCCTGTAGTGGGTGGAAAACTTGATGAAAATCTGAACTTTCGAATTCTCGTCATTGTCGTAGCGTGTTCACTGATGTTTAAAATATAGCTCTTTCACAGTCATTTCTTTAATACCTCACCAATAACTTCTTAGAGAAATATGCATTCAGAATATACCACCCATAATTAATCTTGAATAATTGTGTTATTTAGTCACCAGGCAATTTGTTCTGGATTGTCTATTGTGTTAATATGATTAATAGTGTCTTATTACCTGGTACAGTGTGAGGCCACTTAGGGGGATACGATGATATGGTTAGGCAACCTTATCGTCGTTAAGTCTCATTTGGGGTTTTATTTCTCTCTCATTGTGCGTCTTTAATCGATCGTTTTTAAACTATTTTTTTGAAATTAGCTTCGTATTGTGTTGGTTGCTCTGTTCTCATGATTCTCTCTCAATCAGTCGCCTTTTAACTGGATTTCACAATCATCTGCTTGTTACCCGGCTCTATCTTGTCCATGCCTTGTATATTGGAGAATACCTGAAACATTTTGAAAATTCTGTGACGTAATCTTTCATTAAAAGGCCTTGGATATCTTTCCTGAATCATTCAAGGTCAGAAACGACCATAACTAGAATGAACTTGACGTTATTTAAACTTGTGAAGTCTTTATCAGTTTGTATAGAAGTTGAAAATCTGATGTCTGCGGTGGTAATTAGAAGCTGAAAAATCATATCTGAAGTTAATTAAGAATTAGATAAGATAAGGCACCACATGTTTTAAATGGGCTTTTAGCAAGACATTGAAATAATTTCGAAATATGTTATCGATAAAAGATTGTTATATGTTTGTCAAGAAAATAAAACAGTTATGCGCAGCAGTGTTGCCATGTGTAAGAACAAACAATCTCTCCCCTTTTGATGTAAACTAAAAGAGGAACATTTTTTAGTGTCCGACTTCTTGTTTTATTTTGAACTTTATCGGTGAAGTAAAGTTTAAAGGGAACTGTCTCGGAAACTGAATTTGGAGAACATTAATTCGTCTTCTCTCATAGTTTCTCTGCATGCTTTTAGCATCCCTATTTATGCTTGCACATTTTATGTATGAATATACATACACACGCACGTATATATGTATATATATATATATACTTATATGTATTATATCTAACAAATATATGTATATATATGTACATATATATGTATTTATATAAATAGATCTATATATACATACGTGCATATATATAGATGTACATATATATATATTATATATATGCATATATATATGTATATATATATATAGCTACGTAAGGTTGGTGCCTGTGCCAAGGAATATGAAACAAAAGAATGAGAGAAAGACAAGAGGAGAGAAAGAGGTTGAACAAGCAAATGCAAGGAAAAACCTCTCAATCCTTCAACAGAGTAAGGTTTAGATTATTGTGGGACAAATCCTTCCTGTCGCTTAATTCTTAGTTTAATGCACGTAACAGTTAATTAAAACAGCTACCAAACACTGACCACTTTATCATCTGTTAATTACCGATTATAATTTACTCACGATTCTCCATTCAGTTGCTTAATTTTTCACCGGATCTCTGCTTCCAGTTATTCCATAAAACATCCGCCACCTTGAGGAATTAAACAAAAATTAGCTTTTGTTGACATATTTCAGTCACTGAGAACTGACCTTTAGGTTATATAGGTTAGCTAGCCTCTCGCTACACACATCATTCAAATAGAACATGACCTGTATGGCAAAAGCATGGTCTGTAATTTACAGTGTTAATAACACAGTTCCAAAATATCAGTTAGTTCAGTAGTCAAGAATGAAAATAAAAATAAGTAAAAAATGCGCCGAAGTTTCTTCGGCGCACTCGAGTTTTCTGTACATCATATCACCAAGGCCACTGAAAATAGATCTATCTTTCGGCGGTCTCGATATAATGCTGTATGAGCCGTGGCCCATGAAACTACAAGTACGGGTCGGTGGTGGCCTATCCTATATCGTTGCCAGAAGCACGATTATAGCTAACTTTAATCTTAAATAAGCCATACTGAGGATAGAGGGCTGCAATTTGGTATGTTTGATGATTGGAGGGTGGATGATCAACATACCAATTTTGCAGCCTCATCCTCAGCAGTTTTAAGATCTGAGGCGGACAGAAAAAAGTACTGATGGACAGATTGCAAACCTGGCACAATAGTTTTCTTTTCAGGAAACTAAAACTGTACAATTGAAAAGAACGATTCCATACCATCCTAAATGGTGATACGCAGTGAATTCCTTACAGCACTAGAAAATGCTGATAGGACATGCATAGTCCTAATGATCGCATGGACTTTCAGTAAGTATTCAGTGACACCTATTATTCTAAGATCATCAGAACTATAAAAAATACATATTATGGATATGAAACTCAGACGAAAACAAGGGCATTCATTATCGTAAGGATAGTTCAGCACTACTTTGCCCAGTCATTGCCTATTTGTTGTTAAAGGGCACCGCTAATTTCTGTTGTCGAGATCTTCACATTGCTATATATTTTCTTTTCAGTATGTTAAGTATTATGACATAATACCTCTGTTTATCTGTTAACACCGATGGGGTAAGCGCTCAGCTGACTCAGCGTTATAAAATATATATATATGTTACATGTAACTAGTATTAATCATTTAAATTCTGATTGAAGGAATGTCTTGTCTTGCATCTTTATTCAGTAGGCATCGCTACATTCTCACTCCCGGTGGGAGTTCTTGTACATTCTGCTCGAGAATTCATACCCGACATCTGAATCACAACAGAATTCTGTTCTCTTTAAAACTGTGTACTTTTATCATCCAACGGAATTTAAATGTTGTGCCTAAAGGATGAACACATTTCATTACGGGTTATTTTACTCATACACTGCTGGGGCATGAGGTTGACATTTAATTTTATAGGCACGCAGTGATCCGTGCTATTAAAGACATAATTTTATATGTGTAGTTTGGCATGCAAATTGTCATACTCTAAAGATTCATGATGCCTAAGAACATAAGATTGTGCTGTTTTATTTAATTAGGGCACACCTGGTCTTAGCAAGAAATGCTACGAAAATTTGCTGTATATTACACAGAATGTGAGTTTCAGTACAGATGCACGATGACTATACTACTCTCCTACACTAGCAATTAATGTCTCCTTGTAACCGGAGATAATTCCACTATTACAAGAATGTATCTGTAAACAAAGGAGGAGACACCCATTTATTTTGTCGCCAACATTTTCACAGAATTAACGCAGTGATGATTACTTATCGCCTGATATCAGTCCATCCCTGTCTTTTAGTTGTTACTTGTCCTACTTTTTGTCCTCAGCCGTCAACCTCCAGGTCTAATGCCTAAGCCACAAAGATGGCTGGCCATGAGGAAAGTCAGTTGTCTTCTACAGACTCTCTAATACCTTTTTCTGTTGCATACGCTCTCTGCGGACATTACCATCATGTTCGAAAGTCTGTGTGTTTTGTTGGGCTGTGCTGACTGGCTGAAGTCCAACTCAGCAGGTCCAGATTACTGAGCCTGTGTTTAAATGTTATGAGTCGTCCCTCGTGGCCTTCAGGTAGAACAGATGAAGGTCGAAAGAATGGCCATGGTGCATGACGCTACTGCCTGGGTACTTTTGGTGCCTGCAGTGTTGCTTGGATTTGCAATCAGGGCCATCAGTGGTGGAAGTTAATTTGGTCCCGCCAGAGGATGCAATATCAAGTGATTTGGGACCTGCGACACAGGCTTTCCCTCCCCTTTTTGAGACTTAAAGGAAAGGAATAGATCGGTAGCATCTAGCAGGATAAACTGAATTGGAGATTAGCTCGAGAAAGAGAGGAACTTCTATACAATTACCTTAAGGTTATTGGCTATCAGGAAATGAAAGAGAGAGAGAGGAAATAGCAAAAACGATTGCTGCACTTAGCAAAGAAGTATCACTAATATGACAAAGGAATGTGTCAATGAAATAGAAGAGACATACTGTACATATCAAGTTAAGATCGAAATTAAGTAATAGTCAAAATAGATAAATTTTTCATGTATAAACCTCCAATATTGAATTCTGGATATGAGGTTCGATTGAACAAGAAATATATTAGAAAGATAAATATATATATATATATATATATATATATATATATATATATATATATATATATATATATATATATATATATATATACTGTATATATATATTATTTATATTTATAACTTTCCCCTAATATAGGAGGATTCGAAAAAAGATAGCGCTATCTGTCACATTTAAAATTTAATTGCTAAATGAAGAATGATTCCCAGTCTATTAAACCTCTAGAGCATTAACCAGTTCATATCATTTAAACAATGTTCTTCAGCTTCAACTTCTTATTCAATATCCACATTTCTCTTAAATGTAAGAGAGTTGGTTCATTTATCCCTTCATATTTTCTAACTTAGGCTTCTTCTCTTCCGAATCTTTTGCATAAGCACGGCTATCCCTTGCTTAAACTATTTTTAATTAACCCCATCTCTCATCTAATCATTATAAGTTTGCTCCCAAATATTGATGTGAATTAATTGCAGCATCTACCTTTTTCCCTATTAACTTTTATGGCTCCACCTTCCATAGTTCCATTTTCCCTCATATGTTTCCCTTGCTCACAGTGACGTTTAGCTTTCTTTCATACAAACACACTTTAAACACTGTTACTTACTGTAGTTTGCCTTTACTATCCTCTATCAAACTCAGCCACTTTACACTGTATAGACCCCCTTTTCTTATTAAAAATTTTGTAGCTTTCTCTCCTTCGATTTGTCGTTCTACTTCGTTCATAAAGATACTGAATAGCTTAAGAGATTTAGCATAGCCCCCTTTTCAAAAGTATAATTTATACCACTATTAATATTCTCAGTTACTCTTAACAATAATTTGACTTCCACATAATACATCCTTAACAACTTCCACATTGCATTTCTATCATAAGCTTTTCTTAAGGTCGCCACTAACGTTCAGGTATACCTGCGCAGGTTTGCCTGCACAGTCGACCTGTCCAGGCGCACTTGAGAATTTGAGCATTAATGTGAACAACCTGCACAGTTTTTTCTGCCTAGGCAAGCGACCTGAGCAAATAGCTTTTCTCAGTCGACATGCCTGAATCGAAACGACCTGCGTAGGCGCGCATGAGCGTTAATGACGGGAGGCCACCTTTTTAGCTCAGTTCTCTTCTCCCTCCCAGGGTGGAGAATAAGTTCCAGTTTGCAGCATAGCATGCTGAGCTTTATTCAATTTAAAAGTGTTTATAGCTTAATTAATGATGTATCGGATTTAATTATTTTTTAAATAATTCTTGCCGATGTCAGATTAATAAATATTTGTAATTTTGCAATTTTTCTTCATAATAAATAGTGTATAATAAAGGCTGAAAGTGGCAGCATCATTCCTGAATGTCTTGACAAGAAGAATGAGCTTTGTCTTCGGTAAGTAAAATTCAAAGACTATCATAACGGAGTAAAAAAAAAAAAACTACATATTTTAAATAAATTCGGGAGAAACCAAAGGAGACTGATTCTGCTGTCCAAAAGACAGTGTTATTGTATGTACGTGAATGTTTATTCATGATTTATAAACTATATATATATATATATATATATATATACATATATATATATATATATATATATATATATATATATATATATTATATATATATATATATATATATTTATGTATTTATTTATTTATTTATCATATATATATATGTGTGTGTGTCTTAGTTTTTAAATGAGAATAAATATTTAATGTTTTGAAGCAATATGAAACATGAATAGGCCTATTTGCATCTGTTCATGATTATGCCTTATATATATAATTCTGTTTTAAAATTAGAACAAAATAGTATTCAGCATAGTAATGGAACAAAATAAAACACTAGTAGACTATATATGTTTTTTCATTGTTAACAACATATGTTAATCACTAAAAGTCACGCCTACAGTGGACGTCTTTTTTAGGGTTTACTATTTTTTGTTGCTATTGGCAAGACAATTATTGCCAAAGCATCGTCTGTTGACGCCATGGCTACTACAGAGAACTGAGTAAAATAACTGTATCGTTAGTGGTGAGGGTATCCCCGCACAGGTCTGCCTGTGCAAGTAGACCTTCGCAAGCATACCTGAACGTTAGTGGAAGCCTGTAGGCCCATGTATCCCACACGTAGCTCTTTGTCTTTCCCCTCAAATTCTTCACACTATTTCATTAACCAAGTGATCCACACACCATCTTCCATGCCTAGAAGCATATCAATCCTCCCCTATCAACACTTCCTGCAGCTGCCTTACTTTATGAAAATCCTGTTATTAACCTTTCAGATACTAATTAATGTTATGCCCTAATCATTCATTAGAACCTTTTCTTTACTTCTGTCAGCCACTCAGTCACACTTTGATCGTCATCACCGTGCCACTGAAGGCCACTTATAATCCCATCAGTTTTTAGTATTCCATTCTTGTTACCCCTGACTGCCTTCCCTGCATCCTTATCAATCACGTAAATCTAAAAAAAAAAAAAAAAAAAAAAAAAAATTGCTACGATTAGCACACAAAAATTCTAATTTTAATTCATGTTGGTAATACCAGCAACGGAAGAAACTGGCTTCCATCGCTGATAAACAATCAGTGATGGATTCCACACGGTTGTATATCGTTTGTTTCAAAAATGAGATGCTGGAAAACTAATACCAAATTTATCCCATATGTCATGGAAGCATGGTATCATTTTAGATCAAATTCCGGAGAAAACTAGTTTCCTTTTAAAGAACTGAGATGGGGGACATAAAAATAATGTGCTGGCATAGTTTGCTTTACATTACTAACATTCAGTGCTGATGCATAGTGCTTGATTTCGAAATGGAACAGCATCAAGGCTAAAATTCGTTACAGTATGTTGAAATGAAGACCGCTGACGGGGTTTATCTTTATCTCAGAAGAAACGAAAGAACAAGGAGCGTGAATGTAATACTAAGCATTTTGGCAAATCATTTATGCCGAATTAGTGGTCAAGGTAGTCCTGTAAGTTCTGTAATGAAGCGATGAAATTTGGAATTATGATAATGTAGTTGATACTATGTAATGTGTATACAGTATACTTCGGTTAGTACTTCATACTTTCAGATGTTAAAAATATCATTTTATTCCTCTAAATATATGGCCAACTTGCCTACTGCAAGGAATTACATGTTATTTTTCAGACAGTTTTCTCCGTTCATTAGTTGCAATGACAACAAACGTTTTGAATAATATGGAAAATGTTTATTGCAATGGCCGCAGCAGTTAACCAATATGAAACATATAAAAAAGAACTAAACGTTCAACATACGAAGTCAAGCATCATATACTGCGAGAAACGTTGCAGTAATCTACGAGAGTTGAGTGGGTAATTTGGTGGTGGGAAATCTGGCAACACTGTACAGTAACTGACTTGGGCGAATAGGCCGTGTACCTTCGGGCGTTTAGTAGTGTATAACAGTGAGGTGTGAGGGGTCTGGCTGTTTATTCATAAGCCCCTTTCTCTGGGTGTTTTAGGCCTATTGCAGCGCCAAAGTTTATAGGTGTTTTCAATGTTCTACTGAGTTCAGAGGCAAGCCTGTTTTTGTTAATATGAAAATCGTACGTAAAACTGAACTTGGTGCTGCCTTATGTTTACAAAGTGCAAAGTTGATTAAACAATGGGAGAAGCACAAAAAGCAGTAGCGGGAAAGTTGCCATCTTTAGCCCTGATGATGAAAACAAAAAAAAAAAAAAAAGTTTGAACTCCAGAAAATGAAAGGTGTTGTCTGGTGAGGTGACAGTGAAGTTTATAAGGGACTCGGAGAAAGACAACTGGGGAAAAAATCGCAGGATGAGAAAGGTTAGTTCTATGTACGCATGCAGTACCTTTATATTTTATGTTAATAATTATTATTGATGCATTCCACATTTTCCTAAGGTGTTTCTTACCACTTGTACATTTCCCCATAATGGTCATGTTAGAAGGTTCATAATTGTTCTGTCGGTTTAGAGATTTGCCATCACCCTGAGTAATGATACAAGGTACAGAGAGCCTA
This sequence comes from Macrobrachium rosenbergii, assembly GCF_040412425.1. Taxonomy (NCBI): domain Eukaryota; kingdom Metazoa; phylum Arthropoda; class Malacostraca; order Decapoda; family Palaemonidae; genus Macrobrachium; species Macrobrachium rosenbergii. Next base: position 62,493,817 of record NC_089795.1, read on the forward strand.
GGGCAGTATTTTCATTACCGATAGGAATCGGTTAGTATTTTGTAGCAATTAAAAAGGTTAATACTGGTGTGATTGAAACCCGCAGTTCTACTCCTTTTTAAAACGACCGTTCAATTAAAAACAAAGTTATTCGATCGTTTGTTTTATTTCGATAGCAAAATATATAGGCCTAGCTTCTAGCCGAGACATTCTCGTTCAGCAGTTAGGGCCGTATTGAGATGATGTATATATATTTTTTATTATTTATGAACATTAACATGTAAAACGTTTCCGTGTTTTTATCAGTATATTTGTACAACGAAAAAGCTTCATGGAGTTGATGTTTAACATAGAGTATGTAGAACCTAGACAACTAATAAGAGGATAAAATACATCCTCTGTAAACGTAGAAACACCCTTGTAAGAAATGAACATTAGTGAATGTGTACACCTTTTTCATAGGCCTGTGTTAAATGAATTATTACAGATCTCCTACATATATGAAGGAAAAGTCTCTTATTTAGAATGTTAAGACATGATTATTCAAATAATTTTAATTGAATAAAAGTGTCGTGATAGCCATCTAAACAAAGTAAATGATATATATCCCATCACCCGAACAAAAAATATTGCCATTTGTTTTAAGTAGTATGGCCTTTTAAAACCTAGTCTCATCCGTGAGAATTAATCTACTTGAACTTGTGCTTTAACCAGTTCAGCCAGTTACTAACGAGGTTTCTATGGTCTTTTAAAACCTAGTCTCATTCATGAGAGTTAAAATAGCTGGGCTTTATGCTTTAACTGTGACCAGTTCAGCCGGTTACCAACCAGGTTTCTTCATATTCTTATTAATTTTTCTCGGCGATTATCACTCTCGTTGCATCAAACTTTTATTGGCGTCTTTTACAGTATTAGCTCGATTCGCTCTTAGCCGTCAATGTAGTTTAGAAGGGACACGTTGATATTCCACTTCTAGGCGAGAAGAGTTTCAGACATGCCAACCGTTCCGATGTAGATTTGTAAGTGTTTCAACCCATCTCTCCTCGAGATATTAACATTCATTGACACACGGTCATGGCAGCACTGTGGGATGTATTTCCGCAGGCAGAGGCTGAGAGAAAAATGTTAGAGGAAGGACACTAGAGAGAATATCAAATGAATGCTTATTAGAGAGACGAGACTTAAAAACAAACGAATGCAAAGAGAGAGAGAGAGAAATAATGGCAGTCCCATTGTCGTAAACCATCATTTTACAGAGACTAGGCGTAAACTTTTGTTCAGTGTTCGCGAAACTCAGTACCTTTTGATATAAAAATTTTGACATCAAACAATATACCCTATCCTTTCATAAGTTCTCATCGAAAAGTTCGCGAGCTTTTCAGTTCTGTTAAGCTTCTCCTTACCTCGAACTGGGTAACAATAAGTAACCCGCGCCGTAGGGGGTTAGCACCGTCAGTGCACCTCATGCGCGTGCGCTGTGGGGATTACTTACAGTTCTTTGTAGCGTCCCTTCGGCCCGTAGCTGCAACGCCTTCTTCCTTTTACTATATCTCCATTCGTATTCTTTCTTTCATCTTGCTTTCCTTTCTCTCCTAACAATAATTGTTTCATAGTGCAACTGCGAGGTTTTCCTCCTGTTACACCCTTGTAACCTTTTAATTATCCTTCCAGCGGTGATTGACCTCATAGGTCCCAGCGCTTGGCACATGGCCTAAATTCTGTACATTCCAGTAAGTTACCCAGTTCGAGGTAAAATCGACACGCCGTAGAATAACAAAATCTTTAAATGCGCCTCCGATAATATTTTTTTTTGTTATTTCCTTTATTTGGATTAACATACTCTTCAGTGATGTTAAGCTTTTTATGTATATAGTAACTGAGGAGTACTGCATTCTTGTACGTAGGCCTATGCTGGTTTTATCTCACCCCAGCCTAACCCACTCATAACTTCTATCAGTGACAAGAAAATCATAGACCGGTACTAGCCTATAAATTGTTGAATGTGAGAAAAGGCAGACATATTTTAAAAACCGTTAGGAATAAGGTGCTTCTTTCAGCGTCACCGGGAAAGCATTTTGATTTTTTAGTTTCATTAGGCTCATATAGAATAAGCACAATGATAATACATCATTATTTATTTTAAATCAGTCTTTTTGCCTTATCGATAAACTCATGGTTTTCATACAATGTAACCCGACTTTTTTAATAGCTAGTTCTCTAATGTTCTCCTGCCAGAATTTTAAATAGCTACAGTAGCATTACACTTCCCTCCCAGTGCATTATAGGTCTAACGATCCAGTTTTATTCTTATGACGTGATTTCTACCTCATTTCATGCAACAAGCAATACATGGAAAGTTAGTATTGAGATCGGCTTGAAAGAAAGACAATGACAAGTATGCAAAATTTGGACTATGAATGGAATTTTGTGCGTTTTTTTTTTTATTATATTCAGACGTGATGATGTTAAACAGTGGTAGAAGGAATGGGGTATATACTTCTGAGATATCGTAACAAACCTAAGCAATGACTGAAGTCTGCAGTACTGTTTCCTATTATATAGACTGTCAGTAAGGGTGAAATTAGCATCCTTAAGGTATTTGTGATGAGCGAATTTTCTGATTTTTTCAGGATGCACAGAATAAATCCTAAAATGATCCCCTTGCCTTAATATAGATATGAACTTACTAGAAATATTGACATTTTAAAAACCAGTTTTCATGGCTACATTATGTGAGGGATGGGTCTGACATAGTTTCCCACTTTACTTGTGCCCTCAGTTCCATGACAGAAACTGTTTTGTTTTTACTCTTAAAGTTTTTATGCATTTTTTCATGTCATTTTTATAAGCATAAATGAAACTAATTCCAGATAGTGATGGCTCCTAAAATGTCTAAATTGATAGCAGTAAGAACTTGAGATGTCATTATTCACATTCAGGTACTATGAAGCTGCATTATTTAGGAAATCTTCGTTTTGCTGGTCACTGAGACCTAGAAGTAATACAAGTATCTGAAGGTGCCATTGCAGTGTCAATTGAAATTGCGGCATTTTGAGGTTTAGATATGGCACTGTAAATTTCAGTTTTAAACAAGCAGAATTTTCAAATTGTGGTGAATGTTTCTCTCTCTCTCTCTCATCTCTCTCTCTCATCGACAACCATAGTGGTTATGACGCTAGATGAATTAACCATTAACCTTTCTTATGGCGGAGATAATAATAATAAAAAAGTCCCTGTTTACCAGTGAGATACAGGTGACATCAGTAGAAAACGGAACAAATACAGCGACTTTTAATTATTTTGGTTGAACAAGATACACCCAAATATGCAATGATAAAAGAAAAGAAATAATATTTTTAGCTTGGTGAAAAAGTTGATAAAAGAGTGAGCGAGGTTTGGCGATGAAGGTATTTATACAATTACTTCAGTCACCTATCTCTATTAAAGAGCACTAGCCCTCAGTTATGGTGAAGAAAATGGGTACCTTTATGAGGACGGCTAACTATTTCATTTTTAGTGATCTTAACCGGTCCTGGTCGTTTCGGCCGTAAGTCACTTTAGGCCTAACATCCAAAACAATGTAAGACGTTATGTTTATGGTATTTACCGTTATTTTTTATGGTATTTACCATTATTATTTCATGTTTTACGTACATCGCCAAGGGGCTGGTACTAAACACGGCGCCCAATTTGTACGTAAACGTGCTTACGGCCGAAACGACCCGAATGCATCTTAACATGCCTTTAGCACTTGGTCTGCCGGCAAAAAATTTCCTGCTTTTGTAATTTGGGGCAGTACTCTGCTTTATTTATAACTTATTAGCCTCAGATTGGAATTACAGTTGACATTTTAAAAACCTTGACAAGGAAGATCGTTTCTAATGCCCAATTTTACGGGCATCGTGAGATTTTCACATGCTCTTCAGTAGTTGCCAATTCCATTTAACCTTTATTATAGTTTTCATGATCAGTTATATCGTTACTGACAACATTGCTCTTCAGTATGTCCATATCCGTGCCCTATCCCTCCCCCATATGTGTGTTTGTGCGCTTATAGTCAGTGAATTTTTAGACTTCTCAGCAAAACAGGGTACAATTAACATCAAAGTGACAAGACGAATAGACACCGAAAGGTAACACAAGCCTTCCTTCCTGTAGGATTTTCATTCCCATTCATCAAACGACTTAATGTTTGATAAGAAGTCAATGAACACTAATTTTATTCGGTGGCAAATGAGTACTTTGTCAAAGGCGACACAGTTTCTAAATACAAACATCGTACCAAGGCAACTTCGGTAGGATGGTTGCTTTCCGCATTACGGAGGTGGCCTGTTTCTTCGACAAGAAATAGTAAAACATGAAAAACCACTATGTTCCATGATTTTCGCATTTTCTAAATTTATAGGTATAAAGGCAAAAGGCAAGGAAATTAAAGGCTAGTGTGAAGGATAACGTTTTCAGAACTACCATAAGTTAGGCTAAAGTTATTTACTTTTTGATAGTCGTTTACTTCTTGCTGATACTAGCGGTGATCATATTTTAAAGTAGTTTCTATACAAGTATAAATCTTAAAAGTACTTGCTTTCAATTGTAATGTGTTGGATTGAAGAAATTTTAAGGCGAGCGAAATACTCGTATATACCGGGCTTAACGTATACAAACCAAAGTGTAGTTGAGTTTTTGTAGAATAGAGATGAAGACTTAGATTAAACAATTGAATAATGAACTGTGTTGACCTATTTTTAATAGCTAGTTAAGACAGGGGAAACCTCAAAGCCAAGATTAATGTGAACCTAAACTAATTATACTGGCCATTGCGAAGCATTTTGAAACTATCCTATGTATTTTAAGATTACTAAATTTCCGTTTTATGTCCACCTTAGCAAGCTCCTACTAGTGTGAGGAAGATTAGGAACCAGTGTAAGCTTTCATAGGATGTCTGTATCGTTTTTTTCTTAAAACTGTTTAGATTAACCTCAGAAATGCAAAGCGGGTGACTATGCGGTTTTGTTGAGCAGACTTATTTGAGCCTTTCATCACTGAGTTTATAATTTTTTTTTTTATTCACTGTTATTCGAGTTTATTTTGAGAATTTTGACTTTCAGGTACTGAATGACTATAGATTCAGTGCCAGACCAAACTTTTCATAAATCAGTTTAGACTTTCATCTACTTCATCCTATATTTTGCTTCTCTACATAATTTTTTCATATTTTATTTTTCTATTTGTTTTTCCCGACTGTGTTGCTTTACAAATTGGAGCTGTCTCATTTTGAGTAGGCCTATAATTAGGATTAATCAATTTATTCTGTCTTCCTTTATGTACATTGACTTCTTCAACATGGAAAATCTTATCAGCAGTAATTTTCAACAGTGTAAGTCCATTTACTTTTCTACTACATAAGATGACAAATTACTTTCACTTATCAATGTCCCATCTTTTTTTTCTCTCTTTTTATTGGCGTAGAAGACCAGAAAATTTGTAGTTCAGTGCTTTGGATGGGGATTGCAGTAGGGACAAAACACTGAAATGTAATGGGCAGAATGTCACCCATCACGGATGATATTCAGAGTATCAGGCAACGTTGCCAGATTTCCATCCCACGATTTCACACACCCCAGCTTTACCCTGCACTCGTCCTCCACCCCACCGTCCTCCTCCACCCCACCCGCAACAGATTTCTTCCAGAACTTCCCGTATTTTTTCGAACCAGAAGATTTTTGTAGATGCTGCTGTAAGAAGTGCCCATACTAATTTTATCCGTTATAATAAAAAATGGGAAAGTGGTTTTTGGGAACTTGCTCAGGATGTGGAAATTTTGTCCACATCATGAGACAAGAACGCTACCTCTACACCCTATCTCATTAAATTTAGCATCATTTCATAACTATTCTGGTTTACCTCAACCGCCTAGTCCATCACTATGTTTAAGGGCTGAAGATTATTTTAGATGCATTATCCTTCGATGGTAGCTATTTCAAAAGATGGTAGAACTTCGAAACTATAATATTTTCCTTCTGCTCACGGGTTAACATTAAAGAAATGCTGTGGCGTGTAATACTTAGGCCCGTAAATAAATAAATATACTGAAATCTCAAGAAAATTCAATAACTTAAATTTTAATTATGCCGCTCGTATAGTCGTATAGAAGAGTAAAAATTCATGGATTATCTGTAGATTGTTTTATTTTCAGTGCATTATTAATCTAACGTGTATCTAAGTAATGCTTCTCTGGCTGGAAAGCAGTAAACAAGAAAGAGAATTGGGATTAGGGTGGGGTTTGTAGAGAAAGAAAGGGTATAAGAATAGGATAAATAAGCAGGGAGGAGAATAGAGGGAAAGAACGGCCCATCAAATATCAATATAAAATCGGTACTGTCGGCCGCTTACCACCGAAAGGTATCATTTCTCTCATCAGGCCAGTGCGTGGATGATGCTCAAATTTTTGCAATCTTCAATGGCATCCAGTGGCAATTTATGACGCACCGTAGGGAACTTCAACTCGTAAGATCAGCCTTTCTCTTTCAAATTAAATATAAATTGTATGATTTATATTCGTGATCTGTTGGTGAAAAGGCGTTGTATATCAAAATTTTCCTCTTCGCCCTTTCTACCTTAACTGATACTCACTCTCTCTCTCTCTCTCTCTCTCTCTCTCTCTCTCTCTCTCTCTCTCTCTCTCTCTCTCTCTCTCTCTCTCTCAGTGATAAAGTTTATTGTCAGCGATTTTATGGTCTTTGCAATCGCGAAAACTTGGTTTGTGTTGTCAGTTACTGCCTTGCATTCGAAATCAGTGACAACGTCGGTTCTACAGGTGGAGCATGCTAGTATTTATTTTTGATATGTAAGAAATTCTTTTCCCCTCATAAAGGTGCTACGAAATTGATTTTTGTACAATCTGCTTTACTTAGGAAACTCAAGAAGAATTTTTAATGTTAAGCACTGGGCTGATTATTTTGAAAGGTCCCATGTTAGTATTTTCATAATAACTTCTTAGTCTTAGGCTAAATGTTCTATTCTTTAGAGTGATCTAAAGCTTTCTTGATATTTCCTTCAATGTTAGGTCCCATAGGATTAACCGGCAGAATGTTTTTCAGCCTGGTCTACGACTTCTTAAGGCCATTTACTTAAAGAAATATGAGTCACAATCATAAGCAATATCTCACTATAAATTGTATATATTCTAGCAAAGATTACAGATAATGATCTCCTATTTAAGCCTCTCACGAGGTAAGAGGTGCCAATACAGGCTTTCACGAAGAAAATTCAGACACGAGCTCAAAATTGTACAGTGGAATACCATTCTAAGCTGTAGCCCTTTTACCCTTGTTCACAGAAAACCTTGGAAGCCCCATCATATTCTCGTCCATCCCAACCCTCTGTGGAAGGTGCGGTAAAAAAAAAAAATCTGTCTGATTCGAGGCCCAGAACTATCTTGGGCCATGATGCCATCGCTTGGTGTACATTACCACGCCCTAAGGTCATCGTCCTTGTGCTTGGAGGACTAAGGTCACCCACTTACTATTGCATTCATATTTAGTTCCTTTTTTTCTAGTATTTTCATCCTTTATTTCAGGGAGTCTTCGTTTTTATTTTGATTTTTCAGCTTGTGCTGAAAAAGGCAAATGGTGAATACGTGGGATTCTTATAATACCTACTGACAATGGGAAATGAACGCCCTTTGAGAAAGGAGAGAAATACTTGTGGAATTCATTGAAATGCAAGTCTCCTCTCTCCTCTCTCATATATATATATATATATATATATATATATATATATATATATATATATATATATATATATATATATATATATATATATATATATATATATATATATATTGTAACAGATTTTATTCAAGTAGTTGCAAATTAAAAGACTACTCCGTCCCCGTTGTCTGGTAGCAGTAAAATAAGGGCCTGTTATTCTAAATATGAGTTTACAGCACAATTGTGCAAGTAATCAAGTTTAATATATTGTATACATGCCTTTTCCCTTAGAGAAGGTGGGTCGAGGTGTTAAGCCTTCTATTAAGCAATTACATATTGTGATGAGGCTGCTAGCCCTGTGACCTACCCAGTGGTTATTCAGAAGGCTTATGTGCCGAAGGCATCTCTCATGCATGCGTGTATGTATGTATATATATACACACATATATGTATACATACATATATAGAACATATATATTATATATATATATGTATATATATATATATATATGTATACATATATATACGTGATAAGTTACAGTTTAATGTTGCTTTTTCTGCGTAAGTTGTGCATAGCATCTCGTCTTTCGGTATCTTTCAGTGCATATTCAGTAATCCCAGTAAATCGTTAAACCTTGAGAGGTGGATAATCCTTTAGTATTTTAAAATATACCTGCTCCTGATACACTTCAAACTTAGAATTCCGTCACTGTGGAAAAGAAGGCAGACAATCAAATTCAAGCGAACCGTTGTTGTTGAATGGTTGAGATCACGGTCTAGAAACGCAGGGCTGGTTCCCTTTAGGTGTGGTCAAGTTTTGAATGGGAGTAGTAGGCTTGGTATGGATCTCCTGGGTTTAGTCAACCAACAAGACGTATGTTGACAAATCTGTAGGACATTCTCCTAAAGGAGTGCTGAATTTCTGTTTCTTATAGATGATTTATTATCTCCTGTTGGTGTTCTCATGATCCGAAAGGTTGAATCATTCTTTGTATCAATAGGGAACGCCAAAATGAATGAATTTTTCTTTCATATGTCATTTATGATTTAGTTGATTCCAGAATTCAGCGACATCTCAACTGAGCTGAAAATGAAATTCATAGTCTATAAAAATTTACATTCACTACTATCCAAGAAATTTGTCACCTGGACCTTTCTGAAAGTTGAAGTGTTGGATGATTCAAAGATCAACTATTAAGTACGAAAGTGAGATGGTTAGTTTGATCACGTTTAGCTTCATATATTACCTTTTTATCGGACAAAGGAACGCAAACATAGGTTCATTTCATATTGTTTCATCTCTAAGTTTTAACAGTGAACACCCGTAGAGGGTTAGTGCCGTCAGTGTACAGTGCATCATTCGGTTCTTTGTAGCGTCCCTTGGGCCCCAAGCTGCAACCCCTTTCATCCCTTTTACTCTATCCCCATTCATATTCTTTTTCTTCCATTTTACTTTCCACCCTCTCCTTTCTTGTTTCATAGTACAACTTACCTTTAGTTTCTCATGGCCTCCTTTCAAAACTTTTTACTCAATTTCCGTTTTAAAGCTTAGTGACCTCATAGGTCCCAGCAGCCTTTGGCCTAAATTCTACAAATTATTCTTATTTTAAATTAGACAGCATTCGAGTTTCTCAACCTCTGTGTTAGGTCGTACATACAAAGAAAAGAGGCCAAAATTCATCATGATAATCTCAAAAGACTTGGCTAAGAGTAAAGGGTATTGGATTATTAACTGAACCTATCTTCTCTTCTGCCAGCATAATTTGTCTCGAAAAAAGCTGTGTGAGTCAAGCTAACAACGATATAAGAGCGCTTAGTAAAATACTTAAGGTCAGATCCTTCAGAAAGTCAGCGAAAGTATATATAAAACTATATTCCGCTCCAGCTCATCTGTCACTGAAAAATTAACATTCATTGACAGGAGGTCATGGCAACACTGGGATGTGCTTTGCCCGCTGACAGAAGGTGCGAGAAAAATGCTTGGCGAAGGACCCGAGAGAGAATAATAAACAAATACTTTATGAAAAAAACGAGAGAGAAAAACGAATGATTGCAAAGAGAGGGGGAGAGAGAGCATGAGAGAGTGAAATAACGGTAACCCCATTGTCTTAAAGCATCATTCTGTAGGACTAGGTCCAACATCTTTTTAACTGTGGTATGAGCGAAAATTCAGTACTTTTTATATGAAAATGGTTACAAGCAAAAACATACCGTACCTTTTTATAAATTGTGCTCATTGAAAAGCGCGTAAGATTTTCAGTTAGGTTGAGCTCTTTCTTATCATTTATCACCCTTCATTACTGTTACCCGCTTCTTAGGTAAAATAGGTATACTGTAGAAAAACATATAAAAGCGATAACGGTTCAGTTTCACGTGAAGCTCTAAATCCGAATGTCAAGTTAGATCATTTCCCGCGACTCGCCTCCTTCTCTGGTTGTCCGTATACGTTCAACTGTATTTCTTACTGGTATAGTTTTTATATCATCTTAGCCCGGATATCTGTCTTGACTCAAAAGGACTTATTTGTAATCAAAATCTATTTATGTACATTCGAATAAGATGGAATTAAGCCAATCAGCAGCAGATATCATCAGCTGTGTTGCCAAGGCGAAATGTTTACTACAGATTTCGGTGACAGAGCTGATGCCAATTATAGTTATCGTTTTCAAAAAATTCAATTCAACTAAGAGGCCTTATATCAGGCTCTTCTGTGCAATGACAGGAAAACCAAATGGACGTGCTTTTGCAGAAATTCTGAAAATATTTTTATTCTTGTCGTCTACTCGAAAGAGGGAGTACTCCAATCAGCCTTTTAGGTCAGGAATTTGTATAACACCTACGAAGACTGTATCAATGAAAAAATCGACGTAGTCTAAATGGTTCCTTGCGTACAGGCCTGTCCATCAGAAAAGTTCCTCACTTTACGATTCACTGTAGATTTGTATGTCACCATGGGAAATCCCAAGCTGAAAATTGTCACATTCTAAACCTTAACACGTTCGAAATGATGCTATTACAAATTTTCAGGGGTCTTAGGTTATACTTCAAGGCCAACTGGACTTTGTTCTTCAAACTAGGTGCGATACAGTATAGGCTATTTGGGCAGGTTATCACGAATACGAAAGCACAATAGCATTATATTGCAACTGCGTAACATAATGCCTTCCCTTAACTTGTCAGTGACAATAAAAGAATTCGTTTAATTTCCATTTTTTTCTGAAAGAGAAGCAAATTTTTTTCTTATATACGATTCACCGTAAAGCTTTCGTCACGTCAGATGTAAAAGAGACCTTGACTCGCTCATTTATAACAAAACTACCCTACTTGGCCTAAGTACCCAACACAAAATTTTCAAGGGCTATTTGAAATGCATCTCTCAAAGTAGTCGGACTTTAAGCTTGGCAGAGAATCTCAGTAAATTTATCAGTCTTTGAAATTTAAGAAAATGACACTCGATATGTAGGATGATTATCTCAGATACAATCATCCTATGTATCAAATTAGTCGTAAAGTGAGAAACTTTACTGCTGGACAGGCCTATGTGCAAGGAAGCAGCTGGACTATATCGACTTTCCTGTGATAGTTTTCTTAAGTGCTATACAAACTCTCAACCTCAAAGGCAGACTGGAGCAACTTCCTCTTTCGAGTACACAACAAGAATATAAATCTTTTCAGAATGTCTGCACAAGCACGTCCATATGGTTTTCTGTCATTGCACAGAAGAGTCTGATATGAGGCCTCTTAGTTAATTGAGTTCCATGAAGAATGTGACTACAGTTGGTGTCAGCTCTGTCAACAGATCCGTATCCCCAACCCTAATCCCACCCCCCTCTCTCGTTTCCTGAAATATCTATTGTCCAAGTGTTGACCTAGGCCATAAGTTATGTGCCTACCGTTATTCAGTTGCGATGGGTCCCATCCAGGCTACAGAAAGATGGGGAACCAGCAACCAACCTCATCTTAAAAACTAACTGATAACTGGACAGTTAACACACCTAAACCACCCTTCTCAGAATAGAGAATAGTATATATATATATATATATATATATATATATATATATATAAAATAATATATATATATATATATAAATAATATAGACCATATATATGGCTGACCAACCCGGCCTTGTCTGGGAAAACTCTGAATGACACCCTATAAACTGTCTCTCCAACCCTCCCTCACTTGTTTTTCTTTCTCGTCCCTAATACCCCCTCTCTCTCTCTCTCTCTCTCTCTCTCTCTCTCTCTCTCTCACTTTCCTGTTAAGACAGTTTCTTCAATTACAATGCCCAACTTTTTAACATTTTATATTTCATCCCTTCTAACCCCACCTTCCCATCAGGGCTGAACTTGGACTTAAAGGGCATCGGGAGTAAAACTGTTCATCTCAGCGACCTCGAAAACTATGGATTAGACACAAATATCTGTCATTTTCGGTTATTTCTACATGTAACCCCCTTCCCACCCTCACCGCCTTTGGTGCCAGTGATGCCTTACCCCTCCACAGTATTCTTTTCCAGACAGTAAGCCACGTGAATACCGAAATGAGGTATATTAAACCCATAGAGTTTATTTAGTTACTAAGTCTATGGGCAGAACCAGCCCTGTTTCAGGGAAGCCCTTCCCACCCCCATCCCCTTTGGTGCCCTGTGGTGCTAGTGATGTCTTACCCCCAGAGTATTCTTTTCCAGATAGTAAGTCATATGTATACCAAGTTTGGTTGAAATTGCTCAATGTGTTTCAGAGTTATGCTGGAACACACATACACTACATCCATCCATTTATATATACTTGTAAATATATATATATAAAAAATATATATATATATATATATATATATATATATATATATAATATATATAATGATATAGGTGTGTGTGTGCGCGTACGCGTGTCTTCTGCCTGTCTGCGTGCGTAATTATGTGAATGTTACCATACTTAAACCTAAGAATTATTGTGCAAATCTACCTACTCGTCAGCAGGCCGTGAATCTTATATTTACGAGTATATGTTACATTTACGTTTTAGTTAAAGCCACTTACTTTAGATTTTCTTCCTATGATTATCGTTACAAATATTCTATAAATCTTTTACGTCGTGTGCTTTGTTGCTAACGTACAACATTTTTATAGGCAATAGGAGGACTGAATTCAAGAAGTGATAAATACGTAAAAAACCATCTTCATGTTCTAAATGCACGTCTCTGCTATAGAATACTGATCGTTTTGTCTTGTATAAAATGCCTTTTTTATCAGTAGTTCTAAGCATTCAACTATAGACTGCTAATAAAAACATTCAGGAACACGAAGACATCGGTGATTCAGTGTTGTGTTATTCAGTCTATTTTAAATATTTAAAATATTCTAAATATCTATTTTATGTAAGAAATTATAAACTTTTCTATGACTGGGCGAATAGTGATTATGGCTCTTGTTGTATTCTATCAGTGGGTAATGTAACGCTGTTAACATTTTAGTACATATAGATTATCCCAAATAATTAACAATGCATTTAGGCTGGATTATTTGTTGCTAACTGTTTTTTAGACCTTTTGTTCGTCTGAGGAAAAAACTCCTGGGCTCTACTCGGGCTATTACTTAAAAAGACTTCATTGCTCAGTCTTTTGTCCCGGTATTGCTGAACGATGTTGATCATCATCAGTCTTCTAGTAATTCAAGGTTTAATTCGCGTTTCATCCAAAATACAAATTATGTTGAAAGTTTAACACACTGAACGCAACCATGGTGGGCTGTAGGAACTTGGCGAGTTCAAAGGTCCCCTGGGCGACATTTCCGCCAAGTTTTAATAAACACTGACGACATAGAGCAAACGTGCACAGTGGCAAGAGTAGTCCAGTTATAATCAGTAAGTTTTCTTACCTTGCAATGAAATGATTATGCCCGGCCGTCATTTTCCATAGAAAGGGTAGACGCTCTTGCAGTGTTTATCCTTAGTCATAGAAGCCTAAGCGGTGTGCAGTAAAGAAGTCACTTGCGGACTATACATTACCTACCGTTTCATGTTCCATGACGAAGCTTTGCAATACTAAGACTCAGCCCTATTTCATAAAGTTTGTTATAAGTACATATAAGTGATATTTGCTATAAGTGCATATAAGTGATATTTTTGGTATGCGTTTCACCTCGCGTAATCGGAAAAAATTTATATATACCTACTTTGGAGACAGTGGAAACATGGGTGCAAATTGCAAATAGAGCATAAATGTAAACGAAAAAAGGAACATTTTCTTTTATTTCGTCTCTTGAAATTACCTTTTTCTCAACTACTGGGGTAGTACAAGTTTCATTCCCACTGAGATTTTGTTTTAGACACTAGTTTACGAAAGACAGTAACTATTATCTTACTCCAAATAAAAAACTGCAGGATTTATATACCAGAAAAAAAACTTTTCTCTACCACCCACCGAGTAGCTACGTTGTAGAGCATTTTTTTTTTATAACTGGCGAAAAGATAGAAAGGTTACGACTGTTATAATGAAGCTCTGTTATCATTATTATTCAGGAAATACAGGGGAAGGGAGATAATCCCACATAATGGTAGGGAATTATTTTTTTCTGCATGTCTAGGGACTCATCGAACTTAAATAACACCCATTCACATGAAAATTTGTTGCGTGCGTCGTAACCCCCACAATGCCCAACACTTGGCCAGTTGCTTATTTTTATATTCCGTAAATGGAAAATTTAGCTCCGTGAAGCTTTCATGCTAACCCAGAAATGGTTGACACCTGGCATTTTGCAATTTATTCAACATATGTGATGGGACCTCGTGCAATTTCAGTTTTCTTATACATTCCTCCATTAACTGGCTTCAGTATTTGCGCTTTTTCTCTTCGCATTCGCCTTCAAGATCCCAAAGTTACCGACTATCACCATTGGCCTCTGAATGAATCTGAAAAAATAAAAAAAAAATGTCTTTCGGATGTCATACTACTTTTAACTTTAAATAAATGTCACTTGCGTTTGTGCGTGTGCACGTGCGCGTGTATGTAAAAATCAATCCTTCGATGAAGGCAATAACTAGTGGTTGACAGTTACTTCAGCTCCTCTGTGCCTTTTAAACCTAAAATTCCAGAAAGAATTCATCGCTCTTTACCTTCATTCATCTACACAAGCGTGTGCACAATCAATAATTGCTGCAAAGCCTCGCTAAGTGACGAGAGCATTCTTACAATCGCAGCTCCGGTGTGTATGTTCCCACGCCAATGGCTACTTTCATTCATTATAAGCTGCGTTTGTATGTTGCGAAACTCGCTTGTCTGAGCGTCACGTAATATTTAAGTATGTATGTGTGAAGTGAGGTGAAAGTAGCGGGGCCGAGTCGTGGGTTCGCGGTGTATTCTTCGTAGGAGTAAGACGTTAGGAAAGAATTGTACAAGAGGGCCCCCACCGGTTGGGCGTATGGGGATAAGGGAGGCAGGGGTAAGGTGCGCTAATTGCGTTTACCTATGTCTTTAATCTCGTTTTATTCTTGTGTTTTTGAACAGTATAATCATTCGATGGGTAGAATGGCTAAATGAACAGTTTCCAGAAATTTGCAACATTCATAGCTTTACATGAATTGTATTATTTGTCATCTCTGTAAAGGCAAACACGCATCACTGTAATGATCACCGATGAAGCAGCCATAGCATCTTCAGTCTCCTTGTGGTTTATGCTAGTCATCCCTCCTTTCTAGTCCGACCCCTAATCTTCACAACTGATAGTTAATGTCACTGATTATTCCCCACCCTCTTTTGTTGTTGTTCTCTCTCTCTCTCTCTCTCTCTCTCTCTCTCTCTCTCTCTCTCTCTCTCTCTCTCTCTCTGTCGAAAAGAAGAATCTCGAGTACAATGTTAGTATTAATTTGATCATACTTAGATGCAAAATACTATTTTACTTCTGACTTTGTTTTACTTCTCTGGTCGGTAGACATCGATTTAGCTTCCTTACTGAGAACTGCACATTATGGTGTTATATAAAAATTAATGGTATATATAAATTGTTATATAAAATTTATTATTATTATTATTATTATTTTATTATTATTATTATTATTATTATTATTATTATTATTATTATTATTATTATTATTCAGAAGATGACAAAAATCGGTGTTTTAAAAAAATAACATAGCAAAAAAATACATTTTTCCTCTTTCTTAGCTTCATTAAGTTTAAAGTTGTATTCACTTTTATCCTATGATTTCTGAACAGATGTCATCAAGATAAAATGTAACCAACTCCATAATTACCCACTTCACAGCTATATTTTACATCCAACTATAGTTTAGTGCTTACTAAAACTGTTTATTTTATATTATTGTATTTTTTTTCCCTTGAACCTAAAAACCCTCAAAACATAGACTTCTAAAATTGTAGCTGCATAATTACTATTCTCTGTAGCCTCAGTTTACTTCATGAACCACGGATGGTATCGTAGCTATGTGGCATGGTTAGACTCAAGTCTTATGGAACATCAGCTTCTGGAAAAAGATGTTTCACAGTAATACTGGAAGAAATAAAGGTAGCAGTTTCCAAAGCTATCTCCAGTGTACGTTTATAACCCCAAAGAAAATTGTTTTATTATAATAAAGTAATGTGAAGTTTAGCCAAGTATTTAGGGTATTCTAGATCCTGTATTCAGGGGGTAAAAAGAGAACAGATATTCCCAGTTAGTTTTATTACACAGAATTACACATATATACATACATACATACAACACCAGGAAAAAATAAATAATTTGAAATATTCGTATATCTTATAAACAAATATATCTTTTTGCATAGTGTCATGTGGACAAAATGGGAAATTCAGTGAAGGTTTATCCTAAATTAAATTCACTTTTAAGCTAAAGTCTAAGACTAAAGTCGTTAAAAATTATCTATATAAAAAACTATTCTTCCGTATAAATAGACCTACAACTTTATTTATTACCTATGACTTAAAGTTTTAAGCATTAAAAATTGACGTTTATACAAGTCGTAAATAGCTGGTAACTGGGCCACCGTTGTGACACTAGACTCCACGGCCTAAATGCGAGTTACATTACAGAAACATTATCAGACTAAATGGTAAAAGGAAAATCATAGGTAGATGAAAACTAAGGCTAGTGGAATTTTACTCCTTTAAAGAGGAAGACATTTCATTGGCCAGCGCCAAATTTTGTCATGGCAAGTTACTAGAGGATTCACAATTTTCGCAGAGAATGCCAAATGATCGTAGTCAATCGCCTCTGTTTCCGTCAGCTATTATTGACGTGAATTTTTTAACAGTTGAATGATTTACCTTTATAACTTGAATTAAAAGAATATATTTGTAATGGAGTTTCATAAATAAGTTATGCTGACTCAGTATTACATACATTTCATGAATTTCGCTCAATATAAGTTTATCTACCTTTCAAAAAGACTAAAATTTACCCTCCCAAAGTATAACCCTAAATCACAAGACATGTGCTCCCCACATCCGGCTGTTTTTCTCCTCAGAGACAGAAGACAGACGATTCAAGGCAATGATAAACAGCACACAGGTAACGGAAGATGAGGAGGAGGAGGAGGAGGAGGAGGAGGGAGAGAACGAACGAGAACTACGCCTACAAAAATATAATCTATGTCCTAAAACTACATCACAGTCCAGAATACAGCATTTCATTTCTGCAACATGAACTGATTCAAGAAAAAGATATCACGTTTATTGCACAGCTGAAAAGACAAAATGCTGAAAAATAAAATAATAGGCATGAAAGCATGAGTATTTTCAAACCACATAAAATTAATATATGAGTTGTTGATCATTTTAAGTCTCCCGATTTTTTTCTCAGGAGAAATGGAAGAGATCGTATAGGAAGATTTGAGAGAGTGCTGAGGCTTTTCAAAAGTTTCATAGATTAAACAGAATGTGTTAATACAGGGACAAAAACAAAACATGTGATAAACAGAAAATAAGAAACTGAGAGAAATACCACGTCAAGAGCCATAGAATGATGATTTTTCCGAAAAAGGTTATCCTGGCTATCAAAATGATTTTGAGTATTAATCATACTGGAAGAGTTATTATTAGTTGAAAAGTAGCCTGTAATTAGAAAGAAAGGTTATTATTAGCAAAGATGAGAGCCTCAAAGCAATTCGTAGGAGGCATCTTTCGCTCTGAAGCCAGTTTGTTTTCTTAGTACAATAAGCTTTTCGGGTAGTCGCAAGTCTAAGATATAATAACAGCACAGATAAGTACAAAAGGAATATGCAGCAACACTGAGCTCTCAAGGGAAAACTTTGTGACAGCAGATTCCATAACCAAAGGGAGTGAATTAAATTAGCTAATAGGAAAGAAATGCTTCGTTTGTGATACCACATTCAGGTATCGCTAAGTAGAATGAAGAGGATATTTATCTTATAATGAAAGGAAAAGCGCTAAAATAATTAGTCAACAAGTCACGTTTTCATACTGACTCTGATGACAAAACTTTGTGCAAAAAAAAATTAAATAAATCTTCAAAATAGGACTGACGGGGAGCACATAGCGAGTACCATTGATAATTGATAAAATTTTTATTTTTGAAGAGAAATAAATATTCAAACAGAGCTTGAGACCAAGCATTTCAAATAAAAAAAAATTCAAAAGACATTTCTATAAAGATTAAACACTATGAAAGACTTACGTAAATATTTGCTTGGGTAGTTGTACCAAGGGAAAAATTGCAGTGGCATTTTATGGGGAATAAATAAAAAAAATACATATAACTAAGTTGCATATTTGACAAAATGCCAAGCACCGAATTTATGAAATTTGCATTTCAAGTGTAATAAGTATACGCAGAGCATACTTACTGCAACATACGTTCGTGAGATCAAAAAAACAGGTTTTAATTCAGAAAGTACCTGCCAATTTCAAGAGACAAAACTGAAATGACAAATCATTGAGGAAGTTTAATCGCTTTTCTATCAACATCGTTACGTCAGTAGTGAAAAGATTTTCTCACAGACAATCTCTTACGTGCTGTGGGTGTTATGTTTCACGAAAGTATCTTATGGGAACGAATAACGAAAGTGAAAGTGAGATATTTCTGAATTTCAGTAATTATCCTTTCCAGATGTGCACTTGCACGCTTGCACATCTGTGATTATATGCATACGTATATTTTTCTGTCGATTTTACCGTTCATTCATTCGTAATCATTTGGATAAAACACCCTGCTCCTTTTTGTATCAAAAATATAACCAATATGGGTATAAAACAGCTAAGAAGAATATAAATATTCTATAAAGAAAATACAAATTAAAAAATATCTTTCACAAAACCTAAGAAGAGATAAACCAGATTTAACAGATATGCTCTTGCGGAAGATTCGAAGTAATTTTGGAAGAAAATATTTCACTCCAGATTTGCTCTCGAGAGAAGCAAAGACGAACGAAAATCAACTGCAGATCATCCGAAAGAAAGAAGATTTACTCCAGAGAGAGAGAGAGAGAGAGAGAGAAGGCAAACACTAATGCCATTCGCTTTAGGCGTAGCTAATGTGAGAGTCCGAGGGTTCGGGATCCTTATAAATATTTTCGTTCAGGGAATAGAATGAAACAGCTCGGTTGCAATCCACGTTGAACCAGAGGTCACAGATAAAGTACTCCTGGTTGAACACTGTGCCGTTGGGACATAGGAAGGAGTGGACCTTACCATCGTGCAGACACATGTGGTACACCTGTTGGCATGGAAATTCTTGTTAGTCATGAGCTATATAATCTATCTGTTTTTTGTTAACTACGTGATTACTAACAGTATGCATAAATACTTTCGAAGTCAATAGCTGAGTGGTTGAAAAAGGAGAATTACTGAAATTATAAACAGGAATACCACCAGATGTTTGAGCAAATGAGAATTCTCCAGTTGCTTTCTATTATAGTGGGGCAAATAAAGCTTCATTTATTTTATCACACAAATGAATGAAATTCTCCTGTATATTTATTCAATTCTTAGCACGAGTGTTAATAAACATATAAATCCGTAAGAAGATTTCGCGTGTCACTCCGTATACAACTACGGTGGGAGGAGAAGGTTTGTGCATCCTAAATAACAAAAGAGAAACAAAAGGAAGATACGAAGAGGCCGAGGCTGCGGAGATGAGTTAGGCGTTGCGCCCAATGAGGAAGGGGTGAAGGTAGAAGCGGCAACTTTCGTCGACACAATGGCAATAAGGAAAGGTATGTGGCAAGTCGTCGTCAGCCGTGAGAATCCTGTGGGAACCTCCTGTACGCTGACGAGGCAGCCTCTCCTGACCTCTGACAGAGGCAGCCTCTCTTGACCTCTGACAGAATGATACAGTGAAAGTGAAGATCAAAGATGAATGAAAAGACAGATGAGAAGGGAGAGGGCACGGGAAAGGGTGGTAATGAAGACAGGAATTTGATGAATAGTCCGTAGGCTCGTGTACGGACATAGTGTTAGACAGACGGAGATAAGGACAGAGATAGAGAGAAGCGTACAGTGAAAAGAAATGTACTATTGATAATGCAGGATAATTCAAAGAGGCAAAGAAAATGATTTCCTTCTAGCAGACATTCTAAGATTCTGGAATTATTGAAGGATCACAAGGTTACAATTAAAGTAGCTATTGCAATATCTTCCTTCATTGTTTTACCTAAGAAGAATTCCTTCGTACACTTGATAAGAAAGACACCATTAAGGAACAATAGCCAGAACATTTCTGAAAGTTTGAAATTGGCACCGTTTTTGGAATCGCAAAACTATCGGGAGAAGAACACAAAATTACAGGTGGAAGTCTGAAATCATTTAACCTACCTGTTAGTTCTTGTTATTAAACTTGTACATACAAAAGAAGCAGAGATGGTAAAATAAATAAGACAGACCATTATTAATGAGTCTTTACAAGCAGATTGGGCAATGGATTATTATTACGATAGACTCTGCGAACACATTCCAGAATAGAATAGCAACATTAAGTCGTTATCCCAAACTAACTGCAGCATAACTGACACAGCGTAAATGTCCTACCTGACAAGCAGCATCAGGGTCAGCGTAAATTCCAGGCAACAGTGACTGGCAGGTGAACTTGGTGCTGGGCACAGAGTGGAGAGTTGGGTAGTCCTGTCCAGCAACTCCGAAAATGCAGTCAGCGTCTGGGTCGTTTTCCGAAGACTCGCAGCGGTAGTCGTATACCTGCTGTTTCAACAAAGAGATTGGATGAGAGGACAGAATATAACGCGTAAGGAGTTAGAGAATGTGGTGTAATTCGTGGCAGTGCTTTAAACCAACTTCTGGTTATGTCAGATAAAAAAAAAATAAAAGAAAAACTGAAAAATTACGAATAAACAAAAATGTAGAGATATACAGTGGGATTTGTCAAGTCGCCAAGTTCAGCGCTTTCGACTCCGTATTTTTCTCTTGTTATTTTTATGTCCTTGACCAGTATCATAGTACCTTTCTTCTAAGCAGTTAAGCAATCAGACATAAGTTGGACTGTATGGGATACCAACGGTACAGTAGGAGTAACATTATGGCCCTTTCTTTATTATTAAACTCATAATCACTTTGTCTCATAGTTAGTCTTCATTTAGAATTACTAGTTTTGTGAGCATTGGCAATCTTTGAACTGTTGTCTATTATTCAGTGTCTATCAAGGAAAGGGAAAACGTAAAGAATGACTTGGTATCTTAAAGGAAAATGCTTTTTATATCTTCCATATCCAGAAGGACTAATTAATATCGCAGGGAATTTCGATCCGTGCTTAAGTTATCGGTACACCCAACAAGCCAGGTGCGCGCTGAGAAAGTAAAACCGAAATTGAAATGGACATTCTGCACTCAGGATGAATGCAAAGTATCACAGAGCCTTCTATTGTGATACCATTCAGTGGGTCATCAAACGGAGAAAGTGACCAAATTTTCCGGAATCCTTTATGGCTTCCGTACAAATGCCACAGACAAATGTGAATGTCACTTACATGGCGCAGGATGCGGTTAAAATGACAAATGGCTATTATCTTGAAGCAACTATGTCTGAAATGTGCAGTTGCTGAAAAATATTCTGTAACGTGAAAAAAAGAAAGGAGAGGAAACGTGTGAAAGGAACGTAATCAGCGTGAAGATTTCATATTAAACTTTTTCCGGATATCTGTAGCGTTTCATTAGTATGTTGGTTTGCCAGATTTGTATAATAATGTACAATTAAGGAAGTGGACTCACGTTTGCGTGCGTTAACGAATGTGACTTCCAATTCATATAATATACACGTCGTCACAGCAGAGGTACTACAGACAGAATTTTGTCAAAAAGGCAAAGTCATATCTCATGAAATTTAAAAATTGAAAGGATAATTCAGTTAATGGACAAGTTTAAAAATAGCATTAAGTATTAAAGTTATCATCTGGATCGCGAATAACCATGGAATTTATCACTGAACTTTTTAGGAGACATTCAGAGAAGAGTTTATTCCTCACAAGAACATGACTATTCTCCTTCAAATAGCACATTCACAGTAAGACATATGGAGAACTCTAATCACACTTTCATAAATGTATAAGTTTTAAGTTCAGTGGTAACTTCATTCACTGAAGTTAGTTAATTATTAACGCGCGGTGGTTAGCTGTTTTCCTTTAATTATGATTAGAATACTTTGATAACTTTGAACATCACAGTTACGTTTGAAAAAGTCCAGTGTACTAAAAAAATAAATAATGAAAAATGGTCAGTTTTTACAATAAATTTGTCCTTTTATCGTAGCTCCTTAATTCTGTTGTGCATGTGGATTTTTATGTCTATTTATAGCCTGGGAAATGCATGTGCTGTCATGGCGGTGAAATTCCACAAACTAACTTATGTGGGTACTTCATTTGGAATTTATCTTGTTTATCTGGATAAAATTGTTTCTATATAATTCATTCGTTAGCAGCCTTCTTATAAAAGTCAAGAATATGTTAACAACATTTCATTTTTATGTGAAATCAAACAGGATATAGAAACGTATGTTATTCACTTATTTATCATTTCACTTTTCTCGGGTAACACTTGCTATACAAACTTACTCGTTTTGCAAACACAAAAGATGATTGTTCTATCGTTAATTTCTTGCATTCATTAACTACAACAGTGTTAAATGCATATATTAAGAAAAGGTTATCGGACATTAACTAGAATACAAAAATTCCTTGCTTTATATTCAACCCAAGTTTTCCTAAACCTTAGCTATTCTTTCATCGTTAACAGTAGCTTTCCTTTTTTAAACTACTATACTTTACGGCTTTTTGCTTTTTCAATCTAATACAGTTTCTTGCAGTTCAAAGCCTTTGCAAGAGCATTTTCTTATCGTTTAGATTTGTTTATAGATTTCATTTTCTATTCTCATTTCGTATATATGTATGATTATATATATATATATATATATATATATATATATATATATATATATATATGTGTGTGTGTGTGAATGTATGTATGTATGTTTATGCGTATACATAATGTATATATATATATGTATATGTATGTACATGTATGCGTGTATGTACATTTATATATATGTGTATACACACTCATATATATATGACTTCTAAGTGCGACTTTCTTTCCCCTGACATATGGCCCACCAGAAATCCACTTAAGCAATCGGCAAAAATGCAAGATCATCTTATGCTACTTTTTCTTTGGTTTCTACGTACAATGACTGTGCAAGTAATTACAGACCATGCTTGTAATTTGCATCAATTACCTTTTCACATACGTACTTCATACGTTATTAATCTTTTGCCTAATAGAGTAAAACCAGCGATAGATGCTCTGAAATTAGAAAGGAATAACAACAGTTAAGCAGCGAAATGATAAACATTAACATTTCTTCGTTCTTGGCCAGAGGCTAAGCAATTGTTCAGTAGCGCGGCACTAATTCGAGGTTATTTTCTTCGGCTTATTCCTTAGTTTTCGTTTCAGAGATCGTTTGCTTAGCTATTTGTGTTGTACGTCTATAAGTTTCCTTTGATTCCTCTTGGAAAAAAAAAAATCAAAATTGTATCAGTAATATTATACTTTTTCTTAGAAAATACATAGAAATGTATCATCATCGCCGCCAACGCCTTGCACCGAAAAGGGCCTCTGAGAAATTCCACCACTTATGTGTTTCCCGTGCTTTCACTTCCACAAACATCCACTCGTCTCCAGCCTCCCGTCTCGTAGTTCTCATCCAAGTAGGTCTGGGTCTTCCAACTCGCCTGGTTCCCAGAGTAGCCCAGCTGACACTATCACGTACATATCCACATTATCTCTATCTCTCCCATTCATCATTATCTCACCTACATGTGGAACTTCCCTTATGGTATCAGTTTTTGCTCTATCCTGTCATCTGACTCCTGATAATCTCGAAGTTCTAATATATTTTAGATTTACTTTCATTGTCATACCATGATTCATGTCCTTTTAGAAATACAGATCGTACGAGTTATGTGCACTCTTAATTTCGTATATGCAATTTCAGAATCTTATCCAGCTGTCCATTATTTGATTTGCCTTTTATATTCTTCTACTAAATTCCAGTTCAAGAGAACATGCATTGGACATCATTGTTCCTAAATATTTGGGAGATTCAACCTCAGCAATCCTTTCTCCATCTATTGTTATTTCACCCCGCTGCACATACTCTGTCATGGTTTTTTGTTTTCCTTACCTTCATCTTGAGTCCCATCTCTAGAGGTATACGGCGCATTCCATTAGGCAAACTTTGTAACTCTTGTGGAACTTTGTTGATTGAAAGAGCAACCTTTTTTCCATCTCCAAAACTTTTTTCATTATAAAATCTA
Organism: Macrobrachium rosenbergii; assembly: GCF_040412425.1. NCBI lineage: Eukaryota > Metazoa > Arthropoda > Malacostraca > Decapoda > Palaemonidae > Macrobrachium > Macrobrachium rosenbergii. Next base: position 62,518,299 of record NC_089795.1, read on the forward strand.
TCAAAAACTCAAACAATCAACAGTGGTTACAAAACATTACCCTGTAGCACCCCTCTATTTCAGCAAATTCATTTGGCAAGGCTCCATCAACACTAACTTGGTGTCTGATTAGTACATCGTTAACAGGGATATATTAATGTCGTAAAACCTTCCATAATATTGGTCTATGAACGCTGAAAACTGCCGTTTCAAAATCAAAAAAGCCGTCAGAAGAGTATTTTTAAATTCCATGCAGTGTCTTAACCTAAATATTTGATCTGTGCAACTCCTGCATTTTTTAAGACTAGCTTTTTAATCTCCAAGCATTTTAAGAGCATCTTTTTTTTTTCCTACTGAGAATGAACATCCTGAATATTTTCATCATAAATAACGTAAATAGAATATGTCTATAGCTGCCATATTAAGTCCGTTCACTCTCTTTGGAACATGTGCTGTGATATCCAGTTTCCAGTCAAGTAGCTTTGTTTCCCCATTCTAGACTCTCCTAAACAGTCTAGTCGGTATAAGAGGAATCCTTTTGCTTCCAGCTAAAATCGCATTCTATATTTTAAGTTTCTTTGTTATTGATTTCACCTAAAAGAAAAATCGTGTATTCATTAAGCAGTATAAACAGTTCTTCTTTAGCTTCTGGTTTATCAATCATTTTATCCTCTTTATATCTCTTATTCATACATATCCTAACAAAAGCGTTCTGCCCAGTGTCTTTCTCTTTCCTCTGATGTTATTATTGGCCCATCCCTCCTTTTGACTGGTATTTTCCTCTTTTTCTATTTACCCAAGGATATTTCACTAATAATTATGTGTGCTACCGAAACACCAGTGCCATTTGGTTTTACATGGATTTATCAACATCACCCGCCTGTTTTTTTTTTTTTCTTTCTTATATGTTATTGTGCTTCTTTTAAATTCACTTTGAGGACATGAGTACTTTACATGTTCTACGTTGCATTCTTTATCTCCTGAAAATTTTCGACAGTTGTGCCCCAGGCTTCATCTGGTATGTAAGGTTTCCGCCTTTGTCCCCCTACTTTTGTTCCAGCAGACTGATAAAAATTCGTGGTAAACGAGTCCTCGCTGATGGTCGGTGCTTCCTCAGATATCATTTTCAGAACTACAAATCTATTTTGACGTCCATTTGCAAAAGTTCGTTGTTCGTTTTCGAGAAGCTTCATTACATTAAACTTAGGTACCCTGTCAACTTTCGTATTGAGTGCTCTTCGTTTCAGCTTTATAGCTTGACGATAACAAGTTGGTGGTCACTGACGACATCTGTTCTACCATAGCTACTAACATTTCTGTGGGTTCTGTTTTCCTCCATTGATTATTATTAGATGTAATTGCTTTCTGTAACTGCCATCTGGAGATGTCAAAGTATATTTCCGAATGCCCTTGGTTTGGGAAAATTAGTAACAGTGAAGCCTTCGTCCAAACTTCTTTGATTTTAGCAACTTTTGCATTTATATCACTAACAACAATTTTCATGTCGCTTTCTGGTTTTACTTCTTTAACGTTCTACTTTTCCAAGTAAAATTCATCTTTTATTTCTTCAAAGTTCATTTGTTTTTGTATAGCTCAGTATAGTATTATGTATCCTCAGAAACAAATTTCTTCTAGGAAAAAGTTAAAAAAGAATCAGCGTTGGGAATAAAATGTAGTTTGTATGTAAAAGTAAACCTTGATTTGGAAAATGTGTACATCGCTTTCATACATCGTAAAAATAAAACAAAAATTATGAAGGATGTAAATCAATGTAATAATTTGCTTGAACCAAGCAAACAATGCTATATGCTGTTTCGTTTTTAGATTAAAATCTCTGTTGATTTCGTACAGATTATTAAGCCATAATCGTGCCCTTCCCAGCCTATGTCAGCTACCTGGTTGTGTCGATTTGGCGAGAACTTATATTCTGAGTCAATACAGGTTATTTTCATCGTCTATATCCATTTAACCTTCAAGATTCGTGCCCAGAGAGTTATGTGCTACATAATTGCAATATCTGTAGTTTATGGTGAGTCTTTCAAGATTATTCTTTTTCTTTAAAACAGCGATGAATTTGTTTAAAGGTGAAAAATAGTGTTGTTCCTTATTATTTGATTATATATATCTCCAAGCACCGGTAATTTATTCTTTAATACAGTGAATACGGCAGATATGTCATTGATAAACTTTCGCATTTTTATGCCAAAGAACATGATGCCTAAGATGTCCAGATAACAAGCAGAGTCATAACCGTAACGTCCAGTGCCTTCAGACGTTGTTATCGTTAATTACGCTGTTATTTAATAGTCTCGTTTCCTTAGTGTCACACTTTCCATTTCCTTCGTGACGTCACGACGTCCGCTTGTCAGAGCAACACGCAAGTGATGTCGTGCGCCTAATTACACCGCTCGTAAACACGGAATGAGACCCAGGCATCTAAGCGCTATGCAGTAAACGCCCCCCGCCTCCCCGTAAGCGTCACATGAGTCTCGAATGCGGATCGAAACAATTTCGCTTGCATGCTAATCGCATATGAGAATCAGACTTTCTCTTTCAAATCTGCGGTTTATTCGGAGGTTTATTGGCCGTTTGTCAAGCTGTTCGGCTTTTCTGAAACGTTCATCTACAAACATATTACGCTCTTGAATTTTGAAAGTGGATGTCTTATAATCTCTCTTTTTTAAGGCATCTCGAAGTGTTGTCATCGCCGTCACTGGAAATGAAAGAACGACAAAATTTCAAAGGGAAATTGAAGCCTTTCCAAAGAGAAAATTCGAAAATAGAGAACATGTGATTGCATGAGTAACGCATGATATTGATCTGATAAATTGCCCTTACTGTAAGACAATTTAGTAGGTTTTCAAAACGCGTTTTCTGCCTAAAATGTAGAATTTTATTTTTATGCATTTTTGTATGAAAATTCGATTTCTGCCTTAATTTATTGCTCAAACGCATTTTCATAGAAAAAACTGGAAAGGAGACAAGATGATTATTGTTGATGATGGATGACAAAGATAAAATTAACGCAACAAAGAAAATGAGAAAACATTTGTTTTCGCTTCCATTAAGTAGCACCACATAACCTCTCCCATTCTCTTACCATGACTCCCCCACCGCCCTCCACTCTTCCGCCCTCAGTGTTGGAGAATGGACCAAAAGAGTAAAGTAGAAAGTAAATCTCTGAGAGCAAATCAGTGATAATTAAAATGATTGCATTGTCAGAATGTACGTTTACCTTCAATCTAACTTTTTAATGCTAAAAAAAGTACGGCATGTTTCCAGTGCGGTCATGCGAAAGGGTAAATAATCGGAGTGCTAACTAGTAATCATATAGTATATATATATATATATATATATATATATATATATATATATATATATATATATATATATATATATATATATATATATATATATATGCATATATATGTGTGTGTGTATGCAGTGTAATGTAATGCAATGCAACATATTACGAAAGAGACTTAGACGGCTAAATTTGCTAACCTTTATCATGCACTTCAAAGAAAGTGTGTAGGCACTCATTTCATTCTTCTCCGGTTTTTTGCTTCGTTTTTTTTTTTTTATTTATTTGTTTTGAATAAATCTCATAACTTGTCTTCACGGTATTAATCTCTTTTTTGTTTCTAAACTTAGCCTTTTGAGAAAGTTATGCCATTTGCCTACAGAGATGAATGAAGTGCTATTACTCTGAATAACCCTTCTCTCCCTCTCTCTCTCTCTCTCTCTCTCTCTCTCTCTCTCTCTCTCTCTCTCTCTCTCTCTCTCATAAAAGTCACCAGCTTACCTGTGGAGGAGCTTCAGGTCTGTACAGCTCGGCGGCATTGGTCATATTTTGTAATGCAATCCCCAGTAGTGCCACCACAACCATCACTGATACATATTTCCACCACACTAGAAAAGAAAATAGCGGACAGAACATAAGATCTCAATATACATATATGCGTGTACGTATATATGTACATATATATACATAAATATACATAAATATATACTTACATACATATATATAGACATATGTAATATATCTAGATATATATATATATATACATATATATACTTATATACATATATATAGACATATATGTAAATATATCTATATATATATATATATACTTATATATATATATATATATATAAATATATACATATATATAGACATAAATAAATACATATATGTGTGTGTGTATATATATAAATATATATATATATATATATATATATATATATATATATATAAGGTTCATATTTTATTTTGATGTCTGAAACTTTTCCGCACAACTTTTTAGCATGATTGCCTTGCAATTCTACTCATATTTATCTAAAAGCAATTTAATACTGTCAAAAGTGCATAATCGCTATATACTTACTGTTTTATAGTTTTTTCCGGGAGATTTCGTTGAAATTATTCGTAGGTACGTAAACCACTCGATCCCTCCTTTCTTCCTCTCTGATTCACTGAAAAGATTTTACCAAACAAATAAACAAAGGAATTTGTTTTGGTATTAAAATTAAGATAATCAAAAAGAAAGTATTTACTATACAGCCTGATACTATGGTCTTGTTTGTCAAACACGCTGACCCAGGATCAGTATATATAGAGATTGGTAGAATCTATGCTTGCAACTGACCTCAGGCCCTGTGATTAAGGTGCCGAAGATTCTGCATTAGTGACAGTACGATTTGCAACATTAGCTGGTCTTGAGATAAAGGGTCGCCCTTTATTTTAAAACAATTTTGTAAGTACATATAACATATTTGTCAGTAATAATGCATGTGTACTTGTATATATATATACTGTATATACATATATTTTAATATATTATATATATATATATATATATATAATATATATATATATATATATATATATTGATATATATCAATATATATATATATACTGATATATATACATATTGATTATAAACACACTGCCAAGTTATCTATATATTACACCTTACCACAGGGAAAATTATGTATTTACGTAAAAAACTGTTGATAAATAAAGGGCGAACCCTCAAAATTCCTCTTAAGAACAAGTAATGTTGCAAATCATATTCTTACTCAATGCAATATATATATATATATATATATATATATATATATATATATATATATATATATATATATATAATATATAATTATATATACAGTATATAACAAAAACTTCATAAACTAATGCTTACTGTCTTACATTTTCCTTACATGAAATACTGAATGTTGCAAAAATCGAGCTCATTTCTTTGGCAAAGGATGCTGATAGTTATTATTTTTTCATGAATGATATATGAAACTTATTCAGAAGTGATAAGGAGACCGAGGGGTCGAAGAAGCAGCTTTCCGAATGCAGTACCCTATTCTGAAGGAAAATAGTTTAAGTAATGTACATTTCATTAGACTGATGAAATAGATAAGTAGTGGAGTGGACCTCGTATAATTTTCAAGAAAATATAAAGTCTTCCAATAATGCAATAAGTAATTTGGTCTTTCCTTTTTTTTATAAAGAAAGTGATTCAAATAAAAAGTTAATAAAAAACGACACTATAGTGTTTGTAAACCAATTATATTTCTTTAAATGAAAATAGGCAAATTCGTTTCACCTATAACATCAGTATATGGCCAACATGCGCGTACATACGCATACAGTTCTACATTTACGTATGTATATATATATATATATATATATATATATATATATATATATATATATATATATATATATATATATATATATATATATATATATATATATTTTCGCATACACCGGGACATTTTTTTATATTTACAAAATATCCAGCCACTTATTACCCCGTTCACTACACCTTGGTAATAACTAACACTGTACTGTCGTTATTTCCCAACCAGGCGGCAGTTCGAATTCCACCGGTGATGAAGTACTAATAATTTATAATTCCCTTAAGTGTAACCTACCGTACTGCGAGGTTAGTGAACTGGATGTTAAACAGAAATTTGTTGTTTAATATATATATATATATATATATATATATATATATATATATATATATATATATATGAGATAGATATATATATAGAGAGAGAGAGAAAGTTAGATAGACATAAATATATATATATATTAATTATATATATTCATATATATAATTGTATATATACAGTATATATATACATATATATATTGTATATATGTATATAAAAATACAATGCCACGAAATTGACGCTTAATCTGTCAATCTTCTGATAATTATGAGTCGATTTCCAGTCGTGTCCTTCCAAATTCCATGTTCATATACATACATATATATACTATATATATATATATATATATATATATATATATATATATATATATATATATACTATATATATATATATGTATATGTATATATATATATATATATATATATATATATATATTTATATATATTACGTATATATATATTCATATATATGTGTGTATATATATATATTGTATATATGTATATGAAAATACAGTGGCCACGAAATTGACGCTTAATCTGTCAATCCTCTGATAATTATGAGTCCGATTTCCAGTCTTATCCTTCCAAATTCCAAGTTCCTTTCCCACGCCGTGTTTCAAACTCTTACCAGGGACGATAATAGTTCACCTCTTTGACCAATATCTTACGGTGCCAATAGAATTTAGTCAAGATGACGCTCATGGGTTTTTATTCTGCTAATATATCCATTCAGTCCTACAACTGCCATTGCTTCAAAAATAATAGCAATTATCTGGAAGAGTTGGAGAAAGAACAAAATGGAAGCAATCCCAGATTATTGATATTAAAAGAAAAGAATAGGAAACGAGAACTGCACCCTTGTTTGCAGCCAGTCATTAGCACGCGTGGGGATGAAAGCACTTATTATTCTCACGTGGGAGTTAACGAGTGGAAATGTACATTACCACTCATTACTGACGGAGCATGGCTCATTTGTGGGGGGAGAAGGGGAAGAGGAGCAAATGAAAGAGTGATAAAAGAAGGTGGAAAAGGGTCGCTGGACCAGGTGCGGAATTTAAAATCATAACCAGCTAGGATATCTTCACGTTGTAAAAACAAATGGTTTCACTGAAGCCTAGGTAGAAATTGCTTAACTTTTTTTTATATTTACAAGAGATTTAGGCTTTAAGTGAAGGATGTAGAATTCAGAAAATTTTAATCTTGGAAAATATTACCTTACACTTAGGAGGTAAACGGCACATGGGACGCAAGAAAGTTCCGTCATGGTAAAAGGGCAAATAAAAAAAAAAAATTAAATAAGCACTGAAGAGCGGGCGAGAGAAAGGGGGGAGTGAAGTTGCCTTGCGGAGGTGTAGCACCCAAGTCGTTTCTCTCTCTCTCTCTCTCTCTCTCTCTCTCTCTCTCTCTCTCTCTCTCTCTGTATGTGTGTGTGTTTTCGTGTATGTGAAGATTAAAACTAGCACAAATTCAAGACCAATGAGTAGTTTTTTGCACTGTATGCATAGAAGTAAGTACGTCTGTCGTTCACTGGAACATATATTTTCATGCATCTTGACTGGATATAAATGTCAAATTGAGATGCAGATGGTAAATTACTGAATTTATATAATAAAAATAACAAGAAATCCCATTTTCTTACCCCGCTGTTCATCCATTTACAATTTTACTGGTAAGGAGTTAATATTGTCAATAAGCAGTGAAATACATCTCTTCGCCTTGATACGTTAATCCTTTCAGGTTTCATGTTCAATGTTAATGCAGACTTGTACGATAACAAGTGAGAATTCATGACAAAAATTGTTGAAACGTTCAGTGAATATCTCGCGTCACCTAAACACAGTAAGCGACTCCGATGAGTGCGCCCCTTCAGAAACCGATATATTTGGCTTCAAGGCCGCCGGAGGTTAAGCTAATCACACGAACTCTACGACGTAACATTTATGATTGTTGGCGATGCCTCGGGGAGACGAAGAAATCAGCAGGATTACCGCGCTGTGATACTGAACAATCAGCAGGTAATAACCACCCTGGGCCCTGCCAGCGCACCTGACCTCTGGCGCTAGTCAAAATTTCGTCTGTACTTCCCTTTCACTTTCTATACGCCAACGCCGAGCGAGCGCTCGCTCGCCTCTATCCATTCATTTCAGTACTCTTGCAGAGCCCCGCATGTTTGCTTGTTTATTTTGGGTGCTCTTGTTTTTCTTCCGCATATCTGTTGACTGAAGTGAAAGGTCTTTTTAAATAAGCATATGAATAGGTGATCGTTGAATGAAGGCACCAGCCATTTTATGTAGCTATTTGTTTATATATATATATATATATATATATATATATATATATATATATATATATATATATATATATATATAAGTATGTGTGAGTCTGAGAGGATGGGGTTATAACTATGCACTGAAGGAGACGTTATTAAGGAAAATTAGTTAATGGATATTATTAAGGTTTGACGCAAATCCGACAACATTAATGATGCACTCCTCAGTGTCTGAATATAGGTTTTTTTTATAATGCCTTGATGCATTAGTTATAATATTATTTTACCCTCAGTAATTCAAACGATAACCGATGAATTTATGAATGTATTAATAATATCGGCACTTTTACAATACCTTCATCACATTTCATCTAGATACCAAAAGTAACGTTAAACATTCAATTGCAGTATTCCCTTAAAAACAATGAGGATGTTACACTTCCTGCAACGTGTTTATTGCGATTACCTATATTTGGAAATAAGACCATTTTGATTCGTTATCACAATTGGTTTACATTTTATATGGATTCATTTTCCATACTTTGATTCCATTCAACAATTTTACATCAACCACAACATGATGTTATCCCATACCGACTGTTCAACTATACTCGTATTTGAATCAAATTCCTTATACGATGTAATCAACCTTACTTGGATTGTCTTTTTCATCTAGATTCATTTAGTCATTTCTGGATTGATTATTCCTTGCCTAGAAGTTTGAAATTATTCTTGAAACCACTCACGATCGGAATCACTGAAATATTAGACAAATGATGGAGAAGAAATAAGAGCACTGTATATTATCAATATGCCGAACGGTCAAATAAATCAAATAAAGTCAATTTGTTTGCTTTTTCATAAACATGGATGTCTGAGTTGTATTCTGTAATGGCCATATCGCAAAATTGCGTCGATTACTTTGAAAATCTTAACAAAATCGAGGAAATGTTAGATAAGACGAAATCTATACGAATATCAGAAGACCCGCTGGTTGTACAGCGTCGACATCACCAAAGCTTCACGAATTCAGCAATCATAGATTTTCATCTTTGATCTTGCCACGTTCATACATGTACAGGCACAAAGGGAAAAAATGACTGATTATTCAGGTCTTCAGTGATGCATGACTCAGCTTGGTGAGCTCTGAAATTCAGCAACGTGTAAAAATGGCGATTTAGTGACAAGTCTCACCAGATGTCAGGATGGCGTGGTTAGGGAACAGAGAGGAAGGCGGGAGGGAGGAAGAAGGGGTGGGGGGGGGGCGGTCCCTAAGGAATAGGATGGTGGCGGGTAAAGCAAGAGGAGTAAAGGTGACATCTGGGGTTGGAGCGGGTTGAGGAGGCAGTAACGAATTCCTTTCTCCGAGCATTGCATCAGAAGGATGGCAGGAAATATGTGCCCACGTAAACGAAAGGAATAGGAAGAACGAAGGATGCGGGAGGGGGCGCCCTTCCTTCAAGAGTGAAGGGATTCTTGAGGAGGTGGGAGACAGTGAGTCTCTCATAGGATTAGAAACAATTAAAGTTCTCTCCTGTGGATGTAGTGATGATTGAAAATTTGGTAACTGAAGTTAATGTGTGGGTAGTTTGTTATTGTTAGAATAAGCTGCCCTTAAGCCGGGTCAGGCTCTTGCTCCTTAAGCAACTTGCATGAGTTGACTGCTGATTTTAAAGCGAGACATCACTTGACACAAACCTCAGTCCGTTATCACAAAGAGGAGTGTCAATTTTAGTCGCGTCAAATTTACACTCGCTAACTTTCCATCATACCGAAGGTACGAAGGTGTTACATTTAACAGAATCTTAGACATTAGTAGCCTTTCCTTACTAGCCGGAATATTTAGCTGGAATTCACTAGCCAACTACTTTTTGAAGATAAAAGTGTTTGTTAATGAGAGAGATTCTTTGGAACAGATACAAGGAAGGTATTATACAATATATTATTAATCCAGTAAATAGAGATTCTGTAGGAATTACAGATAAAAACTTGAAGGGTTCTGAAGGATTTTCGTGTCCAGTCGAGCACGCACTAAAACAAACTGCGAAAAGAAGAAAAATATGTGAGATGGGACAAAGCCTACACGGCAAAATGTTATGATAGATGCGCGGTGAACAGAGAGCTTACCGCACCTTGATGAGTCACGGGTGCAAATATTTTTGTCCAAATATTTTTGTCCACAATGGCAATATTTTCTTTGGTGTCCTACTGTGCTATGCACGATCGTAGACTTTCTCGCTAAAGTCAGTCTAAATTGAAGAGTATTTAGCTCAGATCATCGTTTGAACGTGCTTGATCTGAACAGTTTTCTTTCCTTTCTTAAGTGAAAACTGCAAAACATCTGGTAATATACATTCAGACAAGCTTTAAGAACGTGAGTGGCAATTTGAAATTTTGTTAAAAGAAGTGTCATACGTTGGAAGCTAGTTTGCAAAGTGCATTGAATTCTGATGAACATCAATCATTATTCAGAATCTCTCTCTCTCTCTCTCTCTCTCTCTCTCTCTCTCTCTCTCTCTCTCTCTCTCTCTCTCTCTCTCTCTCTCTTAAGATGTTCCAAATATCTTCGTTTATTTTTCAAACGCTTTCGGTGGTCAGAGCGCTAGCACAGGTGGTAGCGAGTAGTTAAAACTAATATAAATATGTGAAATTTCAACGAAAGGAATTGTATTGACAGGGCGAGGAACGTGGAGATGGAAAGGAAAATTGATAGAGTGTCTTTCTCCCCCGTCTCTCTCTCTCTCTCTCTCTCTCTCTCTCTCTCTCTCTCATATATATATATATATATATATATATATATATATATATATATATATATATGTGTGTGTGTGTGTGTGTGTGTGTGTATTTATACATATATATATATATATATATATATATATATATATATATCTGTATCTATATGGATATACTCGTGTGTATATATATACATATATATATATATAATATATATATATATACATATATATATATATATATATATATATATATATATATATATATATATATATATATATACACACGTACACATTCAACATTTCGTGTACATCTAGCCAACGCCTACGCATAATATTATTACCTAAGGTGTATAGACACGAGCACTGACACCCAGCCGCACACTCGTAAAGCTCCTAAATTCCGTGTTAAACAAGCACTACGTGGGCTGGGAAAGGCAGAGAGAGCAGGTAAAGAGGCCGTAGGTACAAAGGGAGGAGAGAGAAGAAGGAAAGGTGTAAATGTTCAGGACGATGAACATTTGTAGCGGTTAAAAGTTAAGATCTTGAGAACCTTTTTCTTTTTAGAGGCGTTGGTTTCGGGGAAGCACGAGAGACAGACAGAGACGCACGCACACACGCACTTACTTTCACTGATCCGTGCTCGACCTCAAAAACAGGCAACAATAACAAAAAAGCAACGAATGCATTCACGTCACGGACCCCTTAATTATTACGAGCCAACCCAAATGACTTCTATGGTACGTTTTATTGCGCCATTAGTCCGGTTGTGTAACAATCTTGCCGCGAGGTTGTCTGGTGTTCGAACTGAATAAGGAGGGTTGCTCGTTAAGTTTCCTTTGCCGGTATGGAAAGATAATATACACTTGAAAATATATGAAAAGCAATAAATTACATTTGTTCGAGATTTCACCGAGAAAATGAGAGCTCACTAATTTTTGGGAAATTAATTTAAGCCTTGACAGAGATGTGGCATCTTGATTTCTAGTGTTTGCGAAATTACGCAGCGAACAGCATTTACTTAGCTGAAAGACACTACTGGAAAACTAATTAAAATGTTTCTGAGTTTTGACACGTTCAACGGCAGGCATCAAAGTAAGCACGGAATAAATCACTTGAAAGTAGAACAGGTTGTCATGAAAGCACCTAAGAAGAAGGGAGTGCCGATTTAACACAGAATGAAAAAATATAGTCTTTTTTTAAAAGCCGCAGCATCTTACACGGATCGTGACGTATAAATCCTTCTCGGATTTTTTAATAACCTCAAATTTATCTTCTAAGCAATAATTCCTACGTGCATAAATAATGACAAATGATTTTAAGGAAGTATTTTGAGGATATATGTAAATATGCCAAGACCATCAAAGACATTCGTCAGACCATGAGGTCAAGAGCGTCCGAAAGTTCAAAGTCGCCCCGGGAAATCCTAAGAAATGGGACAACGCCAGGTCCATACTCACCAAGCGAACAAATAGGGAACCTGCTTAGAGAAACTGGAAACAACGCCAAGAATTCTCCTACTGATAGTAAGGTCACAGTAAGTTTTCCGCGTAATTCCATGGCATTGTCTAAGGAAAAATTGGTTTTCATAATGGTTTCCAAGCAAAATATCAAGTTGTCCAGATGTACCAGCAGTTTCTACGTTGGTTCAATGCGGAACCGAAGTTTCTCAGGAAGGTTCAAAAGTTCGTATGTACTCAAAGAAACAGCTGAGTGTCGTTGAAAAATGAATCATTCCAATCTGTTCAGAAAACAAGTGCGTGAGAGACAGATGATCGCTGTGAGTGGGAAATCCTACGGAAGCAGTTAAAACAGTTGTCCAGTAGCCTTAATAGTCACTCAGCCTTGTTTGATTCGGGATTCCCCACCAAAGATCCCGATCCGGTTCAGTTTGTTCCAGAAGAAACCATATCGTCCTTGCCATTCGAAAGTTGACTAGAATAAAGGCCTCTGTAACAGGGGTAGGTATTCAGAAAATTCCCCTTGCTTGAAACTCTCTTCAGACAGATAATTGGCCTGATGTTCTTGGACGGTAACATTCTTAAGCCGGCGCCTTTCGTTTCTCTCCTCATTTTGTTGCATACTTTTTTCTGCCTATATACTGTTTTTTTTTATTTACCAGAAGATCTAAAATAAGATGTCGTGTACAGCTCTTGGAGTTTAAAAGCTAACAAACCATTTCTATATTTGTAAACCTTTATGTAGAAAAGTCTACTTGTAATTTCCGAGTAAGGTGGTCCAAAGGGAACTGTGAAGGTTTGTATAATCTCATGAAAACAAAGTCTGGGCCATGGACACGAGGTCATAGTGGGTTAGCGGTAGCATAAGAACAGCATCCACTTGAGGTCACTGATATAAAACATATTTAAGGTTAAACAGATATATTTTAATAAGAACTTCGAAACAGAAACATAATTGTATTCATTATTGTCCGGTGCATAATGAAGAAAAGGTGTTTCAACAAATCATTTCTTTAATGTATTCAGTGAAAGGATTTTGTTTTCATTTTAAATACACTGTCAGTATACTGCTATACTGGAATTACTTATGCTCACGTTTCTATTCTTTTCGTGGCTTAGACCTGAAATTAGGTCGACGCTCTCGAAAAGAGCTTCAAATCTGAAACCACAAGGGAAACAAAAGTCTCATCTGTTAAAATTTCAGTTATGAATATTTCACAGATCTAGAATAGCAATTTGGCTGAAAACTTCCGAACACGGATGGACTTTTCTAAATATATGAAGGAAGAACGCAGATGATTATCATCATTACGACTAATATTGCTGGCAGTAGTAGCAGCAGCCTTTTGACATTTTTCGTCTTTTTTTTTTCTTTATCTAGCGTAAGGTGTGGATAGGTTTCAAAATTTCCTAAGCATTTATTTTCGATTAATATTTTGCTAAGTAATACATTGCTATAATCCATCAACTATATATAAAATTCAACGAGACCTCTAGATTCTTATATTCAGAAAATGCCTACCACATTTTTAAAAATAAAAACGAATGCCTTAATTCTTTCATTTTTGACATATAAAGATCCCTTTCGTCTGTCTACCTAACACGACTCTAGCACAGTCTTTTTCTCATTCACAACATGAAATCATATTTCTTGTCCTTCAAGTCATAAAATAAGGCATTCCATCTACGGGATATTACTTTGATATAAGTAGATAGAGCAAAGATCAAAGTTACATCAGCATAAGAAGATACCTCAAGAAAAATGACACAATGCTGTCCTGAATTTACTAAATTATTCCCCTAATCGTCAAAACATATTTCTCTTAAATTTTCTCAATATAAGAGGGAATTGGTCAACGACCGGGAGATATTTGTACATCGCAGCCCCCCTTCCATAGATAGAACCGGGCCATTACACATCTCGGTTGTCCCCGTAGTTCATCGGATTAGCCTTGACATCGTTTGTAAGCGGAATAGATGAGTTTACTCATATCAGAATGTCCAGCAGCGCTGTAGTGCTTCCCATAACCAGGTCAGCATCATCAAAAGTAGCCCGCGCTGTAAGTCACCATCGGAGTGAAGAGGATTAAGAGCCCACCGAACCTCTGGCGTCACGGCCATTGTCAGCCTGTCGTCCGAGCTGTTTCGGTCGGTGGAAATATGACCGCTGTAACGGCGCCCCTTTCCTTTCCTATTTCTCTCTCTTCCTCCTCTTCGTCTTCTTCCTCTTGGCACACGCTCCCTCCTCAGGTGAACAGGGTCACCTTCTCCTACTTTAGGTGATGGTCAAGATGAAGGCTGCGTTTGTATTTCTGGTTGTACTTTCATATTTTGTTTAGAATGTTTTCACATAAGGGTATGTTGGTTTTTTCTATTTATTTTTTTTTATTATTTTTTACTGTCCTCGTGTAGATGTAGGTTATGGTCATTATCATTCCTTCACTGGAAGTTCGATACCAATCAAGGGATTAATTTTAAACAAGAAGAATAGACAAAAGTTTCTTAGAAATATTTGCACACATAAGGGTGTATAATATTTGGTATGAAAGGATTATTGTCTTATGAATCAGTATCCTTTCTTATTGCCTTACTAATTTGCCGTATTGTATACAGAATAGCCAATAATACTCCTGATGTTCTTTGATCAACGGATTCAAATATTTCCCGTACAGACATTTATTCACCAGTTCATGGTTTTCTCGGTCTGTTATTATATATGTATATATATATAATATATATACATGTATACAGTATATTTGTATATATGTATACAAACCACACACACACATATATATGCATATATCAATATATTTATATATATCAAATTATATATATATATATATGCATATATATATATATATATATATATATATATATATATATATATATATATATATATATTATATACACATATATCAATATATTTATCAGTGTTCAAATATATATATATATATATATATATATATCATATATATATATATATATATATATATATATATATATCTATATATATGTGTGTGATGTACATGTGTATACATTATATATATACACAGACATACATACATACATTACAGCCCATCTACTTATGTATTTTACCATTTTCCCCAAGAGTTCGAGCAACAACCACTAACTGCATCGTCTCGCCAACCTTGTCCTTTGTGCACTTAATGCGAGGACTTTCGGGTTGTAAAAGAGAACGAAAGCGTAAGAGCAATATTAAGTCGGCTGAGGAGCTGTCTGCAAGAGGGGTAATGCTGAACTTACGCCGTCAGTTAAAGCTTCCATTATGTTGCATGAAATTTAACCCTAATTTTATAAAGTAGAGTAAAATCAGCAGATTCTAACTTCCACGATTTGCTTTGGAGCACAGAATTTAGCTGAGATATTTTCTCCCATACCTAATTGTTTCAGAATATGTTAAACAAAGCTAGTGAAAATTTTAAAAAAGAGATGTTCAAATTAATTTCGCTCTTTCTATTAAGCCTGTATACATTATACAAGTGATGGAAAGAATCCACTTGAAAAAGTGAACTTCTGTTTATGAAAAGAAATTAATTGCCTACTAAAGATAGTGTAGGATCTCCTTCGTGCACCCGATTGAATTATTTATTAATTTTTTCCCGTGACTATGTTTGAAAGCAACATCATAGTTTTTGCTATCCAAAGTATTCGGTATAGAAGGTGTTTACAGGCTGCTCGTCGCAGTTGTAAGGCCGAGATTACTGATAAGGTGGAGAAGGGAAAAAATAAAGAATTTGTCTAGGACTGAATGACATCCAGAATCTCATCATGCTTCAGATGTTGGACGACGTCATGTGTTCTGTCTAGAGAGAACATAGGCTAGGAGTGCAAGAGGGACATGTGCATGGATTTAAGAGTAAAGTTATTGTAGTAATAATTACTGGATTTGCAGATTGGCCTTTTCGGTTTCACTAAACGTCCCTGACGGTCTTATAGCTCTGTTTTTAGGGGGCTAATCTGTTTCTGGCGAAAACCGAGCTACATTGAAAATGCTTGTCAAGAATGTTCGCGAGAGTGACAGCAATTATTAGTACAGGGAGAGAGGCACAACTTAGTCTCAGTTACATAAACTTAGGAAACAGATCAAATGAACGGTAATTTGGGTGTGTTACGTGCTTGGCTCACATGCAGACTGTAATGATGTAAAGCCAGTGTCTTACAATAATGATTAAAAACCAAGTTCTGTTATGGGGAAAGTGACAGGGTGACTAATCAATCATCATTCAGGTAATTGGCGACTTAGGTAGATCCTAATTGGTTCTCTGTGAAGAAAATAACTCTTATAAAAGAACGAAAATCATTCAGTTAATACCTAAAACATTTTGTCAGTTTTAGAATCAGGTCTTAAGAATATTAGGAGCCAGGTGGCAGGATAGAATGAGTTGTGATGCCGTAAGAGAAATTTCAGAAATCCCATGTGTAGATGAAATAACAGTGAAAGGGCTAGAGATGTCTTGAACGAGTCCTTTGCACCACCCTAGGGCGAAACAGAAGATTTGGAAGACTCAGACCTACTTGAATGAGAACAATGAGAAGGGGTGCCGGAGGTGAATGGAGATTTGTGGAAGTCAAATTGCAGGAAACACATGAGTGATGGAATTTTATAGAAGCCCTTTTCGTCTCACGGAGTAGGAGGCGAGGGTGATGATAATGACGCTGATATAGCAAGGAAGGTCGTTCACTTCAACTGAGGTAAAAACTTTTGTCATCAAGTGACATATGCATCGACGACCCTGGAGACTGCGTGTGTTTTATGGCACTGTGCCACTCCTATAATCACACAATTTATAAAAAGTTTAAAGACATATTACGATGAGTGAAAATTAAGAGAACAGAGGGCGGATAAGCGTGAAGAAAAGAGAAAGCATTAGCACGTGAATATCTGGGAAATAGTTGTAATTAAATGAGGTAATGAATACGTGTGTTAATACTGTTATTGATGAGGGGAAACTATGCAATTGCCACAGCTCATTGAGTCTCACGAGAGATGTAACGTTGCTCATGAGCCTTGTTTCATACTTGATAGTGAATACATACACATCACGCTCACGCTCACACTTAATAATCTTGAGGTCATGATACCCAGCTTAAACTCAGGGGCGGAGGGCATGATTCAACAGTTTAGTCAAAAGTTCCTTAGTATATATATATATATATATATATATATATATATATATATATATATATATATATATATATATATATATATACATATGTGTGTGTGTGTGTGTGTGTATATATGCATATACATATATAGATATGTATACATATATATGCATATATATATACACATTTATATATGTATATGTGTATATATATACGCTTCATTCATCACTTACTCATTTACAGATATTGTTATATATTTTTTCGCAAGAAACCCATTTAACCAGAGAAGTAAAAAAAATGGAAGTTAATTTTCTAAGAATGCTGTTATTCACTGTAGTTACGAAACGGTATCAGCAGTTCATTGCAGAATATTAGATGTGTAATTAAAGAATGACTAAACAGGAATAACCATAAACATATTCTAGTGACGTTGATTGACATTCTTTCAAAAAGAAATTGCAGAAGACCAGCCAATTTTTTAAGAATTAAAAATATATATATAAATATAAGTGAGAGATTATAACTCAGAAATATCTTTAAATGCATCTTTAGAATGGTTATGATGAGAGTCATTTTATTTTCACATGTATATAACTTGAACTTTAACGGTGCAAGAGAGTCCTGATGAATTTCAAAATAACCAGTTTCTCTTGAATGGAAAATGAAAGAAATCAATCTGGATTGCGAAAAAGTTATTACCTAGACGTATTTGCAAACAAAATAATGATTGAAATATAGAAAACCCAACTTCTTTTCAGTTATTACTATGTACTCATGCAAGCAGATCATTAATTATAAACACGAGCTACGTTGCTGATGACGAATTTCTGCAGGAAATCGTAGAACTGTACGAGATTTTGGCATCTGTTCTTCCACATTTTACCAAGTGGCCTCCAACTTCACGGACGATTCTCCGTATGTTACAATAGGTGCACAGTGGCAACATAATTAGAGTGAAGGCTACTACGATGCTCTCTCTCTCTCTCTCTCTCTCTCTCTCTCTCTCTCTCTCTGTATGTATGTATTATAAACAGAAGCTTTTATATATATATATATTAATATATATATATATATATATATATATATATATATATATAGAGAGAGAAGAAAGAAGAGAAGAAAGAGAAGAAGAAAGAGAAGAGGAAGGCAATAATCCATGCAAACATAAGAATATATGTGTATATCGTATACTTTTATAAGTACATAATTATTAAAAATACGCACATATGCACACACATACATATGTGTGTGTGTGTGTGTGTGGCATGAAGCGGTTTCCCTTAACACAGAAAAGAAGGATCAGAGCGGTGTGTGAAGAGGTGCACAAGCCGCTTCGTGCACCTACGCGTAAGCTCACCAACAGTGCGTCCACACTTTCCCCCATAAATGCGCTGCGCCATTCGCCTCTATCTTGCATGCACTCTTTTGTTTCTTGGATGTTGAGATCCCTTCTTTCATATAAGTCTTTCACTCCATCTATCCATCAATTTCTCCTCCTTCCAAACACGTCTAAATTGTTAATGGTTTTCGTCAACCTTTTATTCACTGCTCTTTGCACATAACTGAACAATACCAAAGCAATCTAATCTAATTATTCCTCTCCCTTTGAGTACTTATTATACCACATATACTGTATTAATAATTAACTTCTACAATTCCCAATACTGATTCTCACTTTACTTCCCAGAGGATAGTTGGCTCAACAATGCCTTCCTACATTTGAATCTTGGCTTCCACAGACGTATGAATTTATTCCCTGTCTTTTGCACACATCCTGCTACTTTCCTTACTCTGCCTCTTCTCTCAACTTACCATTATATTAAATATTTGTTCGTATATACCTGGAAGAATCTACTACTTCCATTTTCTCACTGCCCATATGAACATTCTTGTCTGGTCTGATGGTATAGTGGTTAGCGTCGTGGAATGCTGCTCAGATGTTGCAGGTTCGCGTCTCCCCAAGGGTGATGAAATATCTCTGGCTCTGCATCATGATCAGTTACTGTCGCAATGTGGAGTCTGCGGTGGGAGGTTGAAACTAACATTCTTTGGAAGCTTGAATTTCAAGTCAGTGGCCCCTGTGTGCTTGTCCCATGCGAATATGTTTCATTTACTGAAATATAATAATAATAATTCATCTTCCTGGCTACCATTTACCTTCATAACTCTGCTCTTACTTGCGTTTAGTCTCGACTTTCTCCTGCTCTCAAACTCTCTTACTCTTTTCTGCAGTGACTTTTTACTATCCATAATCAGTACCGCATCATCTGTGAACATCAGCCTCACTTTCCTTTCACAACGCATCCTCTTATCTCATAACTCTGAACTTGCTACCCCCTCTCTGACTTCTCGCATGACTTTATATAATATAAAACAGCCATAGCAAAACTCCCTTGTCTCAGCCTCATTTTATACTAAATCTGTCATTCGCCCTTCTAGAAACGTTAGCACATGTTTTTCTTTCATCATAAAAAATTTCATCAATCGCAACATGGTACCTCAAAACCATGCGTTAGCAGCACCCTCCACAATGCCTTTCTATCAGTTTTACTGTAAGCCTTCTCCTGGTCCAGATATCCTTCGTACAACTTTTCCACGCTGCTTTCAAACTCACGCATAACTTTCATAACACTGATCATCCCTGTCTGAGCCATTATGTCCTTCCTCTATCGGACCGTCTAGCTTTTGTCTTTCCTTCTCAATCAAAATCATACCATAAACTACCCTGATAAGTTAATCCAAGTTATTCCATCATTATTTTTAAGGGTTCATTTGTCACCTTTTTCTCTCATTCATTCTCTAGAACCTTCCCCTCACCTAAATAAGCCCTATATACCCTCATGAGTCACTTGGTTACACTTTTACCACCATACCCGATCATTTCACTGTAATATCATCAGTTCCAGATGTCTTTCCTTGTTTCAGCCTCGTAGTTGCCTTCCTTACCTTTCAAATACCAACTTCTACAAGCCTTCTGATACTTACCCCAGCTCCTGACGGTTTTGTCATACAGGTGTGCCTCTCTTCTTCCACTTTCAACAAATCGTCAAAATGCTCACTCCATCGACCCAGGACTGCATTCCTCAGACAACATTTTTTATTCTTAGATCCTTTATTCAATAGCCTTTCTCTCAGTATTTACTTCTTATACCTGAAGTCCTTGCACACCTTCTCCTCCCTTTCTCTGTTAAAAGCATACTATTTCTCTTTCACCTTCTACTTGATCACCTTATTCGTCCTCCTGTTCTCCTGCACACAATCTAACCTCCTGGTTTGCTGTTTATCTCAAATAATCTCCAGTTTTCCTTTACTAAACCTCTCATATCCTTCTGCTATACTTGATGTTTTTATTCTCATCTGCACCATATTCGCACAAATAAAATACCCAGAATGCAATTCTTTTATGTTTTTTTTTTCATTATTTGTAAGTTATATAAATATAAGGTATGTGGGAGCGGACCCCTTGCTTTCGTCCAGTTGGTAACTTTCATACCATGCGGAACACTGAAAACGCTTTCATTACTTGGCATTCTACAGGAGTCAAAATGTGATTGCCAGTGGCTTCAAGTGAAGAAGCCCTGATGCCATTTAATGGCCAACTTCCCTAAAGGATTCAAAACTTCTTCTCAGCTTAATTCGTA
>NC_089795.1:62549484-62574484 GCF_040412425.1 Macrobrachium rosenbergii
CCCCTTCCTCTCCATCTGTGTACTGGATGGCTGACTTTAAGAAAATAACTTTTTCAAACAGCTGACTCTTTTCAGTGATTAACTCTTTCCTGCCTTTCTTGTCTTCTCATCCTGCCTACCTGAAACAGAACTGCGTGACCTGAAATCCTTCTGTTGAAAGTGTTTCCTTTTTCTTCAGCTCATAATCGAGAATTGCGCTGTACTGCGCGTTATATTATCAACACAACATTCTACTTCCAACAAGATATTATTTCATAGTGTTGGTGGCAGTCTTCATCCAATGTTTTACCCAGCTTAGTGGCGTATTTTCCTTCCAGGAGTATTCTTATTTCATTTTTTTTCTAACAAGGATATTAGTTTTCTTTCTATACCAATATGCTCTATAGTATTCTCTCTCTTCCTATAGCAATGTTCCCTACAACAGTCTCCTATTAAAATTCTGTTTTGTACCATCAGATATTTTCCTTTACCTGATAATGGAAATTTCTGCTAGCATTTAACAATATGAACTACAGTGTATGCTATTCAAAGATAAATATGATTACAGCGATATTTTCTGCTGCATCCAAGTTCTGCATGAATATTCTGAATAACTATTCTATATGAATAATCTGAATAACTGACTGATGTTACCTACT
Organism: Macrobrachium rosenbergii; assembly: GCF_040412425.1. NCBI lineage: Eukaryota > Metazoa > Arthropoda > Malacostraca > Decapoda > Palaemonidae > Macrobrachium > Macrobrachium rosenbergii. Next base: position 62,550,123 of record NC_089795.1, read on the forward strand.
GCACGTTCCTTCTGCATAAATATTTTGAATAAATAAATATTCAGTGCTGTAGTCTCCTTCTATATGAATATTCTTAATAACCTTCAGTAATAATTTTACTGCATTCTCCTTCTAGTCTAATATTCGGAATAATTTTAATGATATTCTACTGTACACGGCACCCTCCTTTTAAATGAATATTTTAAACAACTTTCAGTGATATTCTGTACACTGTATTCTCCTTCGACTCGAATATTCTGAATACCTTCAGTAATATTCTCTACTGCATCCTCCCTCTACATGAACACGCCCTCCAGTTAGTGCTGTCAGTGCACCTCATGCACACTGCATTGTAGGCATTACTTAGGTTCTTTGCAGCGTGTCTTCGGCCCTAGCTGCAACCCAATTCATTTTACTGTACCTCCTTTCATTTCTCTTCCTTCCATCTTACACCTTTCACCTCTCTTAACAATTAATCCCATGGTGCAATCCGAGGTTTTCTTCTGTTAACCCAACCCTTTTACTGTCAATTTCCGTTTCAGCTGAATGACCTCACAGTCCTTGTTGGCCTTTGGCCTAAATTCTATATTCAATTTTACACGAATATTCTGAATAACTTGAAGTTATATTTTATTCTGTATCCTCCTTCTGCTTAAATATTCCGAATACCCTTGAATAATATTCTCTACTGCATCATCCTTTTATATTATATGAATATTTTGAATAATTTGAGTGATATTCTTTACTGTTGCCTACTTTCACATGAATATTCTGTATGACTTTGGAGTGATGTTCTCTGTTGCATTCTCCTTGTACATAACTATTTCGAAATTTTACTTGACTTACAGTACATATTTGCTTCCATTTTTTTTTAGCTTTCATTGGTGCTATTTGACGTTTTTCCTTATTTTAACCATTCTTTATGCTAGATAATTTGTTCGAACCATTATTTTAACTACTTCGAAGCCATTGATGACACAACTTTCAGATTTTGTTGCTCCTTGATATGATAACTTCCATGCCTTAGGCAATTGCATCCCTTTTCTGTTTGCCATTATAATATCTGCTAGTTATTCCCATCCTTATCAGTATCAAGTTTATTAACCTCAAGTGCTTTATCATTCTTTATACATTCCCTAGTGACATGCCTAGGACAATTTAGCATTTCAATTACTTAACGTGTCCGTTTCAAACCTATTTAAAAATCGGTCTTAATCGCTGATCATAGTAGATTGTCCAGATAGTTTGCTGAAATATATTTTTGCGATAAACTACGAAAAGAAGCAACTAGTGTCCTGTACGCGCTTAATATTCTTTCCCTTCCCTAGTACAGCGCTGAAGGAAAAAAACCGGTCCTAATGCAACAGGAGCTGGAGGTCCAGCTTAAAATAAAAAAAAAGTTGAATCTCTGTAGTTAGTGCTTTTCTCTACACTTATAAATACTGTGAACAGATTGCCATTTTCTTCACGAATTTCCCAAAATCCCACCACCTGGAAGCATTAGGCCTGTCATGTATGCTCGGATTACATATTTCGCTTTGTCAGATCGTTGGGGAATAGCTTGTAACTATGTCTGACGTTTACTATCTGGAATATCTCTTCTTTCTGTTTTGATAGCTTTTGCATTTGTTACTTTTCACCGAAATCTTTGTTACATTTCTTCTTCCTCCGTTACTGCACGCATCAGTCATTTCCGCTTTATCCTATTCCTAACCATGGCTTTTAAACCTGACAGTAATTGTTGAACGTAAGTATTGACGAGAATAAGTTTTCCACTGCCATGGGAAAATTTAATAACTAATGATTTTCGATCCACCACTTTAAATTATTGTGCCCAAAACTTTTGCTTTGATTTTTGTCCTAATTACCCTTTAGCTTGCTCTCTTCGGTAAAAGGCCACGTTCTTTGACTCTTATCTCTTGAACACTTCTTTTGTTAATGTTTCCGTATTCCCGATACTACTTTGACTCTGCTTAATTTCCTAACTTTCAATGTATCTTTTCTGATGTTTATGTATGGTTGACTTTTGAAGATCCGTGTTCTCATGTAAGTTTTACTGCCGTAAGATATCAAAATTACTCTCACGTTACAAACACTTCCAGTCTAACTTCTTTCTGATCTGAAAGCGTTGATGTAAGAAGCGTCTGTTGTGCTCAGTGGGTATCTACTGTAATGTTAAACTGACAGAAGAGTTACGCATTCTTTTTACGCCCAGTGCTCGGGGACATGGGAGAAGACATCGCTCATTCAAGGGCAATTTTAAAAAACTGGTTTTAGGAAAAGTTCTTAATTTCTCATTCTTTAGTTACAGTTGACGGGTGATGTGCACTGGCATGAAGCCATTTGTAGCATTCTGTTTCAGTTCTTGAACTTTTCTTCAAGGATGTTTTCTCCTCAACCTTCGACAGGAATGTCAGGCACTTCCTCGATGTCAAGTGTCATTTTCTAGGCCTATTTTCTCATTACAATTCCAAAATTTCATTATGCGTTCGAAGATAATTTCGTCACTTGGTATAAGAAATTGAATCGATCTGAGATTTTAATTACAATTTACCTTGCCGAGATTGGACTGACTCCATTGCCGTTCTGATTGATTGGTAATTTATCAGTTTTTCTAAATTACATTCTTTCTCAAGTTTAAAATGTTAATTTGGTAATGAAGAAAAACACCGTTAAATATTTAGGTCAAGGGGAATGATTGAATGACTAATTTATGAAAATTATATTTGGGCATTCAGTTCACTGAACCGAATACTCTGACACACTTTTCCACATTCCTCTCTCTCCTAAAAGTATTGCAAAACCGAACATGCCACAACTTTCGGTCTCATCATAATTATATCTTACATTCCTTGTTTCATCATTCGCTGATTCCCATCTGTCATCCTATTACTATCCGCTACATTTATTCCCAAGTACCCACGCGAATCAGCAGCCACAGCCTTTCTTCCACCGTCCAAAGTACACCAGACACTGCTAAATATTCCCGCCATGCAGTGGTGTGCCACTTAAAGCAGTGTGGCTCGTTGGTACACCGCCCATAACATCAAAGGTTCTTCGCAGTATCCCATTGGCACCAGCTGCATTGCTTTCTGTCGTTTACTTTTCATCCATCCCATCTGGTCTCTTCCTACTTAACTGTCTAACCTCTTTAATTTTACTTTACACCAATTTCCATTTTTAATTTCAGAACAAATTCTTCAGAGCGCTCCATGACAATCAAGAAATGGTATTCGGTAATTTCACACTTATTTATAATATATAATAATAATAATAATAATAATAATAATAATAATAATAATAATAATAATAATAATAATAATAATAATAATAATCGGCCTTCTTGCCTTCTATTCAGCGTCACAAGTTTACATGAACTAACATTCGCTTTCACTTTTCTGCTTTTACAAACACTTTCAAACACTTTCACCAGTCTTTGCATTTTCCCTTTACTATCACAATGTAACACTGGACTATTTGTGAACACCAGCTACTCCCGTCTCCATTCGTGGTCCCCTTTTCTGATCTCTCAAACTTTTAAACATAAAATATGTCCTTTTTGTGACTTCTGTCATCACTCCATCCTCACTCCATCCATATGAAAATCAAACGGCCACGATGGCATTATAAACCCTTTTTAAAGCCTAGTTTTACAGTGAACCAGTAACTCCTTCATAAATACATTCCGATATAGGCTTTGCTTTCAATGTCAAAAATTATAAACTCTCTCAGCAAATTGCTATCGTCATACCTGCCAACACAATCCACACCTCAGCTCTAAAATTTTCCTTTTTACTCTTAAACTTCTCTAGAACTGTTTCATAACAAAATGGATCCACACCCTCTTCCTGGCCTATACCCACACTGCTCTCTACCTAAGAATGCCTCAGTCCACTGTCTTTTTCATCAATCAAAACCCAGCCATATACCTTTACCAGCATAATCAGATATGTTACGCCTCTGTAGTTCATTCAGTCACCTCCATCACCTTTTTCTTCATTATATGGTGCAGTTTTTTATTCATTCACTTTTTAGGAACGTTTCCCTAGGACAGCCAACTACACTGTCAAAGTCACACAACACCATATTCATTTATAATCTTGTTAACATCATTCTTCAGTTGTAATTGCCATATATAACGTCTACTAAATCCCTTGCAAAAGCCATGCTGAATTTATATCATCCCTTCCATACTTCCATCTTTTAGATCTCATACTCATCTATGCTGTACATTCGACAACACTTCAAAGCACAGAGTCCTTCGACACAGTGCGGTGTTCTCTTCCGAGAGAATATCATCATTTGAATCTTGCATTCTGGATGCCCACCGATGATTGGCAGTCGATAACAACATTATGCACTTTACCTGTGACCTGAATCAGTCAAGCTTAGTAATACGTCGTCGTGTCTGTACTTGGATGGTTGTTCGCCAATGAATGATAGATGCTGTTGGCCCATAAATTCCAATGGGCCTTGCCGAATCTTGCAGCGGACATTGGGAGTCTAATAGAAATGGCAATGAATCACGATTCCTTATAAATTCATTAATATAAATTTGTAATCTATTTGAGAACTTCGGTTGGCATATTCTTGTCATTAAAAGTCCATCTTTATGCGCTTAATACAAAAATACTTGAAAAGGACAAATCCCATAAAATATTTGAGGGCTTCAATCATTGGCCTTTAGTTCTGCCAGATTTCATCTGAACTTTAGGTCTCGTCGTTTCCAGAATTGGCCGAGCTGAAAGTTGGTCTTGCAAAACCTCTTACAAGAAAACTCGCAGCGAAATAGAAATTGGTATAATGGAAGGTCGAAAAATTCCTCTCGTGGTGTTGCCGGTGCATGCACAGTATATTCATGCATATATATATATATATATATATATATATATATATATATATATATATATATATATATATATATATATATATATATATATATTTATATTTATACACAGCTAGATAAATAGATAGATAATGTGTGACTGCCCAAACGTGAGTGTTCATGCGTATGTATAATTAAGTGGTTGGAAATCTATCTATGTCCAGTATTCCACATCAAATGATTCTTCTTTGCCGTCGTACCACGTGTATAGAAGAATAAACTAACTTTTTACATTTTGCCTAAAGCTACAAATGGCCAGAGTTGATGTTACTTGTATGGTTCTACTCACAGGTAAAATTGAAAGTCGTTACATTAGCACTCATGCATTGAGAGAAATAAAAAGAAATAAGACAACCCACTATAGAGCATGCAGTCCATCCACCAAGATCAATCAGCAACGATTAAATGGACTAGTTCCCTTCACTTGAATCATATGAGCACATGATACATAGATGGTGTAACTCGTTCAATAACGTGGCATTTGATCTTTGAAGGTTAAATATGATAAACCTTATTTTCATAGAATTACTGTTAACTTCCTCAGTATGACAAGGGTGTCACAAATATGTAATCAACTATGAAGCATGAAAACTAATGGAAACGTGTGCCTTAGACCCTTGATAGTTAATGATTAAATGTCATAAAAGAGATTATTAGAGTATTACCAATCAGCTAAATCAGTTTGAAAAGGATACCACAATTAGTAGCCTTATATGAAGCACTTTAAATGCCAAAAATCTGCGACCATGGCCTTTGACCTCCGTGAGTCAATTGTGTTAACTGTCAAAAATCTGTGACTTTGAATTTTGAACCTTAACCTATAATCGGTTTATTCCAAAAGCTAATAATCTCAGGAACGGCACCTCATAAAATTATCTGTCAAGTTACATCAGTTTTTTTAAACGTTCTTGAAATATGTTGCTAACTCACCGCTAAAGGTGAAAATAAATAATACTTGCAATTTACTGGCAGGATGGCAATTAAATTCTTTTGAATCCTAAAGGTTCATTTTTGCAAGACTTTCTGAAGCTGCAAAGGAATGGGGAAGAAAATAATGCGCCCTTAAAAGTTTGAAGAGTGTAAACATATTTATAAAGGATAGGATTACTTTCCATTACTTTAATGCCACTGTTTATAAACCTACCTTACATTATATACAACAGTATTAATTTACCTCTATATAAATTTTGCGCACAAATGATTTGGCCGAACTATAAATATTTAACCATCTGATTAATCTGTGACATGTTAGCTATTGGATTTCCCAAGAAAAATAAATCTCCTCTTTAAAGCAGCCTTACAAGAACATTTCTAGAGTTTTTCATGAAAAATAACATGCAGACAGATACAGAATAATTTATTTATTAATTAAGAGACAAACAATGATATTTTCCTTCATCTGCAGAGAAGAGCAGATTGCGCCTTGCATCTTGAAGTCTCGTTATTAAATTGGAGTCAAAGGCCATAAAACATTCGACAAGATTTTTACCGTCGTCCTTGACTAGTTGCTGGAAGAAAGGCTAGGTTTCCAATTTCCTCATGGCTTCGGTCGTACCTAAAAAGCTACAAAACTTTCTCGTTAATTTCATTGCTAAACTGTTTTCTGGCAGCAGATTCATCTCCGATTCGAGCGCCTGTGCTTATTACACTTGATCTGATGATTTTCCAAATCAGACTTCGACAAGAATCATCTCCCGCTAAATTACGTTCCATAATCGTAGATCCTTCGCAAATGTAAAATTAAAGAATGACCTTGTTATTGCATGGACTAAATAGAGAAGAACGAAAGGAACTAGATATTAAATATTGTGATACTCCAAATATGTAGATATACTGCTTTGTTATCACTACAAATATTCGACTTGAAAGAGTCTGTAGATTTCTCAACGTCTTGTAATTAACACTTCTTTTTAAAAGGCTATAGGTAATTTCACTGAAGATAATTAATTTATAACAGGGTGTTCCAGTACTCAAGAGAGTTTTGTATTTAACCAGAGCTCCAGTTTCGTTTTGTGAAGTAGTATTGTAATAAACAAACCTAGACCAGCAGTCTATACAGACTGTAGAAGAATTAAATAAAATATGAAAGAAATTTTATAAATAATTTAGCCCTACAAATAGTGCTGTAGTTAGCATGTATGTATGTAAATATGCATGTAAATATGTATTATTATTATTATTATTATTATTATTATTATTATTATTATTATTATTATTATTATTATTATTATTATTATTTTCGGCAAGATATAGTGGTCCCTTGAAAAAACTTCAACAAATAGATGAACATAAACGCATAAAGACGCAAAGTAAGAAAACCATCTGTTTTATTTCCCCAGGATGTATTTTGATATAATTTTTGTTTTCTTCCCTCGCTTTTAATTACTTTTGTTTTTCGGTCAGTGAGTCGCATTTTCTTGTTGTTCGCTGGTAAATTAATTCTTTTAATACTTCTGTTGTTGTTTCCAGCATAAAAAATTTCTAATCTGTTCATATGAAACTTCTATTCTCGTTTACAATTAGAAACTGACTCTTGAACAAGGTGAAACATCACAAAACGCAAATGTGTTGTGGATTATTGATGATTCAGGTTCATGTCTTTACTAATATTCTTATCGTTCATGATTGTGCCAAAGAATTATCTAAACAATAGTAAAAAAAAAAGAGAGAATTGCAATAGAAGCAAAAAAGCAGGTCAAGAATGCCATATACTCGTACCGGTATATGGGTGGATGGCGCTTTAAAGGAGTTTTGCAATCGCTCGTATACTTAGCGTCCCAACCTCTTGTATACTTAGCATCACAGCCGCTTTTAATTTAAGTTTTATAGCCATTCTTATGCTTAGTATAACAACGTCTCTTATTTTTTGTATTACAATTGCTCTTATACGAAAATCGGAATCAATGACACTGCAAAAAAGACATTAGACATTATTATCGTCTAAGTGTAGTCTAGTTTAGACTTCATTTCTAAGATAATTTCAGCTCAATATTCACCTCTGCTCCTCCAATTTTTACTTCAGTTATCGTTTATTTACAAACTAATTAAACAATATAGGACAGGTGATATTAAGAAATTATATGTATCTACTTAATTTCCAAAGAATGACTCAGTATTTCAATTTAAAGAGAAGAGAAATGATCCGTGCATGCCATTCCTCCTATCTTAATACAAAGAGACTGGCTTGTCTTTTCAGAGTAAACCCTTCTATAAAGTGTGTAAACTCACCTCGCATACGTACTGTTCCCTTGTCTTCTTGAGACAGTGTAAGGAAGATTATTAAGTCATAAAAAGGGGAATATATTACCCATAAAAAGGTCGTGAAGTTTCCTTTTGCAAGTGAAGGTATGTAAAAGATAAAAAGTTGGGCAATTTTATACCTATTCATGTTTGAATTTCAAAAACTCACCCATACTCTTTTATATAAATAGTTTTACAGTCAGATTATACATACATATATATATATATATATATATATATATATATATATATATATATATATATATATATATATATATATATATATATATACATATATATACATATTTATATATATATATCTGTGTGTATATATACATATAAACATTTATATTTACATATATATTGTGTGTATATATATATATATATATATGTGTGTGTATGTATGCATATAAACGATTATATATATATATATATATATATATATATATATATATTACAAACGTTTGTTTGTTCAGTACCACCAACAGTTGAGAGTTTAGGGCCATGGAGATCCAACCTTATACCGTATACAAGTATCTTTGCATAACAGAAATGTTAAACCTTTTGAAGACAGCTCACCTTAAAAATCTATCTGAATTTCCGTCGAAGTTTCTACTTTGCGCCAACGTTAACTAATATGAGGGAGAGGATACATTATATTTAGGAACAAAATACCTATCAAACCTTTCATAATTCAAAGATTGGTGTACATCATGTAGTCCTTACCCGAAATTGTTTTCAACTACGTATAATTAGATGATAAATTAAATTTACTATACAGCACAAGACTCTCATATATGAGGGTACACCGACATGTTTTCATTTTATAATTTATTTTTCGTTTAAAAGAATTAAGCGCATGGCTTTCAATAGTAAAGCATTAAATGAAAGTTAAATTATTATTGTTATTATATTTTTAAGATGCCAACTTTACATTAGTATGGATTAAAGATATGTATTAGTGCGTAGGTATACATGTGTGAGTATGTATTTGTATAAATGTTAATGTGTATGTATGTATGTATGTATTTATAAATACAATGACTTTTCATTAATTAGCTATTACACACTAACACACACACACACACCTATATATATGTGTGTGTGTGTGTGTGTGCGTTCGTGTGAGATTGAATAAAAACAAAGCCAAACAAAAGTGGTTAACATTACACTGGTAATTCAAACCTCCCGCTCACGAAAAAAAGTCCAGCTTTGAGAAACCCAGCAATGCATTGTCATCGCGTTCTTCGTTCTCTTTGAAAGGTCACTGATGGGCGGTGGTACGTATGGACCGTGACTCTCCTTGACCGGTGAAATTGGTGACTCATTTCTCAAAGTCATTTAATCAGCAGTTTTTAATTGATAATTACCCTTCTTACTTGCCGAAAATCGATTCTGTTGGGAATTAATTCTTATTAATTGACGTATAATTCAATCCTCTATTATATTGATGAATTCACGTACTTGAGAAAAACGAATAAATGATTCTAATGCAGTCAGCCTTTCTTGTTGGAGATTATTACTTAAAATAGGTGTCTTTTAATAGAATTTGATATATATATATATATATATATATATATAGCAGTTAGTATATATATATATATATATATATATATATATATATATATATATATATACACCGCAATATATATATATTATATGTTTGTGTGAAATCATTATAATGAGAAAATGAGTTTCCATTCTCACTTAGCAAAATATGAAATTTAAAATTAAACCGTATCAATTTTTCATCAGCATTCGACTTTGAAATGTTAGCATTAAACTTCATCACTAATATATATTAGGAATATTAGTGTTAATAGTTATGAACGCTTGCTTTCACTTTAACCTTCATTAAGATAAAACATGGTAGATTCCATACGAGCTCTCCCCGGTCATTTGGGCTTATATAGCACGCCTTTTAACACCAATATCCAAATGCCATTTGCAGTGCAAGCAGCTGGTCAAGAATACCTGGCATGGTAATGGACAAGGCCGCGTTACGCCTCTTGTTAACCACGAATTGCATCAAGCGGCCTCTGCCACGCCCTCCTTTGGCGTCTGACGGTGTGATGAAATTATTTCTTTTTTGCTCATCAGTCCACAAACATTGCTGCCAACATAAATCAAGGAGAAGAATGAGAATGTTACTTGACGATGAGAATTAGTTGAAAGATGGATAAGAACGGATAGAAGCTGGAAAGAAAGTGTTACTTGTAATTATCATCGAATGCCCGAAAGAAATTATCAGATTCCGTAACGAAAAGGATCTGTAACTTTGTAAAAAAAGAGCGCATTACAACAAAAACTACGACAGCAGCAACACGTTAGAGCCAATAGAAATAGAATATAGCACACAAGCTAGGGATGGCCATCTGCATTATAATTGCTGATGTTACTGCTTATGCAGTGGCATAAAATGTGGGCATGATAATGATACCGATACATGAATATAAATGTTTTGTAACTTCATTAATTTTTTTCCTCTTAGAGGAAAAGTTTTAGTGAGTCCATAAAGCACACTTTAAGTAATTACTGCTTGTTTTTATCTCAAACAATAATTCATGACCTTCGCTAAATTCACGGAGCGGTAAATGCAAGTTAGTCTTAAGCATGTATATGGATTCAAACTTATTATAAGGTTATTTCATGATTATCTGCAATATTTAGTTATTTGTACAGCATTAAGTTTTTAACATTCTGTGTCCCTCTTCAATTATTTATTGCTTTCTTACAGACTGGTCTAACATAACATTTGTAAACATTTCTGTTAAGTAGTTCCAGTCCTTTGCTGTTAGTATCTATGATAATGATTATATACATTGTGGCGACAGTCATATAAAATAGTTTGTATGTACAGAATACTTTGTATTACATAATAATATGTATTTATAAAATAGCATGTATTTACTTGACAAAACCATAAGGTTATTCAGATTTAGTTACTCATCAGAATTTCTTGAAAACAGTGGTTTACAATATATTTAGTCTATGGACCATCAAGTAAATAAAAACGTGGATTATTAATACAAATAATTGGCTAGTACGTTTTGGTAACATTTTCTCATTGTATTTTAAGTGAATCGAAGAATGTATATACTGACATCCAGTATACACATTATCAACTTATTGAGAAACATAGCATATGCACTTCCAGAACAAATACCACAGATCATCAGACGTCCCTAGACTACTGGATACCACTGCTTCAGAGCCTTGTAAATTCCTCGTTTAGAAACCGTCTCTTCCTTATCGCGTAATGGTCTAGTAAACTTTCCTACAATAAACCTATTTTGCTCCATGAATTACAAAAGGATCTTCCGATGAGAGCACTCTCTCTCATAAGTGGTTTTCCCCAAGGTTTAGAATCTCCCAGGATTTTACCCAAGGATCTAGTCAGCCGGATTTGGTTTTGATTTTGGACTTTTTCTTTCATCGAGGGGATCATTTTGGTTTGAGATATCTTTCCAGTTTTAATACCTTTTCGTGAGCTGTCAAAATGGTGCAGTATCATTACTTCTCAGATATGAACGATATTAGCAGCATTGCTAAATAACAAATGTTATACTCTTTGATGCTCTTCTATTAAATAACACGTATGAAGATCAGCTTATTTTCATGGCTCTCATAAGGCCAACCCAATGACTACATAATAACATTTTGGCATTCCGCTCGAGATGAATTTAAATTATGTATAATAGAGCAAGTATGTACATAACGTTTAACTTCTGTGTAACATACATAATGCACCAAAAACCACAAGTCCTACCACAACGTCTTGTTGTAGCTTGCACTATTGTGATGTGAAGGCAGTACTGTAGGTGACATTTCATTAGTCACATCAGTCACTTCCTGAATGTCACACGTGACTAAATTCTTTTGACATCTTACTGTTGAGGTGAGCGAGTGACTGAGTGACTACAAATGCATTCATTAGGCTGATGGATGCAAGGAACTCTTTGTCTCTCCCACTAATAATTATGATGTCATGTATTTGTAAAGTGGCATTACACATAAGCATGATCGCTTTTTCATTTATTTCATTCCTGAACATAAGTTGATTATACATATACCTGGTTTGCTTTGTGTATGTGTTTTATTTATTTTATGCTTTTTACTCCTTCTGCAGCTCATAAAAAAAAACGATTTATTTTCGTTATTAAATGTGGGCTTTCTTACGTGGTTACTGTTTATCAAGGAAAATATGACAAGCATTGCAAAGACCCTTTAGGGACATGAACCGTTATAAACTGCCTAAAATAATGTGGAAATTCAGCCTGTCACCACACATTCTTCAAAACTAATTTACATTTCACGATTAAGCAACTAATCAGTGCTTTCATAAATACAATATGCTTGTTAGCTGTGATAACTCTCACTCATTTCATTTATGAAAGTTTGACTACAAAGCCAAGAAGCACTGAAGGGGCACTTGCAGCCATTCCGTGCTTAAGACATTGAAAAGAAGGTTTTGGAGTGGTTGGACAGCCAGGTGAAAGAAAGGAAGTGGGAACGGAGGTAAAGAAAAAGACTAAAAAGTGGGTGCTGCTGAGGGCCGAAGGGACACTGCACACCATCTTTAGAAATGCCCACAGTGAACCACATAGGGTGCACTGACGGCACAAACCTTCTAGGGCCTGTGATAAATCTAGCCTTTAGCATCAAGTTTTATCTTGCTCTAGGATTACTTAGTCACATGCATTACATTAATTCTTCATATATATATATATATATATATATATATATATATATATATATATATATATATATATATATATGTGTGTGTGTGTGTGTGTGTGTGTGGTGTGTATGTATGTGTACTGTATAGTATGTGTATTGCTACAGTGGTTTGAGATTTATTATTTTGTAAGTAAAGAGAAGGTGTACTGAACCATTTTTTTTTTGCGATATATGAAAGTGAAAGGAAATATCTCTGAATTCTCGTAACTTCCAATACATGACAAGATAATCATCATTTAATATAAGTCAGTAAAGAGGAAAATGTGAGAACTGAAGGCAGAAAACTACTCCCACTCGTGCCTGGTGGTTTCATGTTGAGGAAATATTTTGTACAGTTTGTTAACGAAGTCATTTTTACTCTTAAATACAACATTGCAATAAAATAGCAAAATATAAACAATGTAAATATAGTAAAAGGATCCCATCACCTTACATTCAATCAAATAGATGATAGACTTGGAAAGTTATCGAACCGTATATAATAATAATAATAATCTTTATTGCTATCCCTTCCCATTTCCCTCTTTTTCGCTCTCTCATTTATCCCTCTCTCCTTAAATGTTATGGGTAAGTGATGAACGGAACCAGAGGCGGAAGTTGCAAAAATTTTGCAACTTCGAACAAATGAGTTATAGAACTGAAGGGAAAAAGCTTGTCAGTTTTGATTCAAGTCTATTATAACTTTCAACTTAAAGTGACAGGAAGGTGTAATGCGCATACTTGTTCCTCAGTTTATCGATCATTATGGCAGATGGGTTTATGATTAATTTGATTTAACTACTCTGCTAATTAGAGTGACATATGCCTGTATATAGAAACAATACACAAAAAGTGAAAGGAAAATCACCAAAAAATTCCTTTGAAATTGGGACGGACGTGATGAGACATGCAGGCGTAAGTCATATTTAATGATGTGGTGCAAAAGCAGGTTTATTGTTTACCTTTATCAACACATCAACGGTCGGCTAGTACTTCCACAAATGGCTGTTGCGCACATCACTAATAAATTACTTGTCATCAAAGTGATTGATGGAGCCGTCCCAGTCCCTTCGCATCCACAAGACCTGATTTTCACTTTTTCTCCTACAAAATGGCTCCTTCCTCACTCATGTGGCGATGGGTTTTATTCTTTTGAATCTTAGTTAACTAAATCTCCATCCCCTCTCAAAGAAAAGTATGCCTATTAACTGTTGATAGATATAAGTCCCTTAACAGTAGGTGCTTGAAATCGTACTCGCTGTAACTTGGTCAATTTTGGGATATTTCCTAGATAATGACCCCCAAGGGTTTCGGGGGTCGTTATCTAGAACTAATATTACTTGGGGGTCATTATGTTTATGATATTTACAGTCTTTTGTTTATGTTTTTTCGGTAATCCCCAACGGGCCTGTCCTAAACACTCCGCAAAGGGGATACATACAGGGTTAAAACCCTTCGGAGTCACTATCTAGGAAAGATCCCAATTATGTCCTCGCTCCTTTTGTCACCAGAATGATTAAACTATGGATTATGAGAGAATTTTATGATTTATTATAACACATGAAATTCCTATAATTTTAGAGTTTTCCTCGTTTTTGGGGAGGGCGGGTTTCTGAACACCACTTATAAAATCTGATATCAAACTTGAATGTTTGGGTTCAGTTATATCATCTCCATTTCTAAGACCTTTATAATTCCCTATATGCTTTTGCTCAGTAACAGTAGCGTCCAGTTCATGCATGAACTAAAGACAGCAAAAAAATATACGATCAGAATTATACTTTGACCGAGATGAAAATGAGCCAGTGCAAGAAGCTGCGAATTATGATGCAATAGACAATGGTGTTGATCATAATTAACAGCTAGAAGACAAGATTTCAGTCAATAACAGTAACTGTACAGTTCAGAAAATGAGCAAACATAGACAGATTTTTATGAATGACGCCTAATAATATTTAGTTTACTTGAAGAGCGACGTTTCGCAATCGTCTGTTTGTACGAGGTCAGGTCGTCAGTAACTTAGCGGATCTTTTAATTTTCAGGGTTGAATTACCGACCACACATTCTAAATTCATTTGGTGAACCACTTCCTCAATACGGACATCACTGAGGGTCACAGGTTTAGAAACTGCTCTCTGGTTTCAGTGCACTACTTGGTGCATGATTACTTACTAACCTTATAGAACACAGCTGTTTCTTGCAGTAAGGTAGCGACTGCCATTCTTCAATTAAACGTAGGAATATCTGTGAGATAGTTCTTAATCTGGTGTTTTCGTTCCCAAATTGCCAAGCCTCTTAGTAAGTACGTTAGTTCGGTACACACACACACGCAGTACTTAGAAAATCCTATAAAGTTGTGGGCGCACAAGTGCATATGACAGCATTATTTATAAGAAACTTTCTGACTAACTTACTCGTAATAAACAATCAATAAGATAAGTCATGAAATATTTTCGCGGAATAGTAGCGAAATAATGTTGAGCAGTGGTGGCTCCTTCTGAGTATTACTCTAATTGAAAGCATGATTAAATTTTTTAGGTTTTATGTTATGCTAATGATGTTTAATTCGTACTTACCGGCCGGAGTACCTATATGTACCATCCTTAAGACTTTGACGACATATATTTTGCGCGACTTCCTTTCGAAATTGTGTAGTCTTCACGAGATTAGGTACTTCAAAAGATGCTGTAATTAAACAAATTTATATAATCAGTTGTATACATCATACTAGTTGTTTGTAAAATATAGATCTGTAATGGTTCACATATACTGTATAATACTCAGAAATGTATAGTTTCTGTTCTTTTGTTTTCCTTTTCTTTATTTTTAAATAATTCTATTAATTTATAAGTTCAACTGCTGGTTATAGTCTCATGCGTTCCTGTTTACTCCAGTCACTTAAAATCAAATGAAATAATGCCATGTTTAGAAGGAAAACTCATTCATGTTTCAAAGTATTACATACATACTGGTGAAACTTTTGTTTCATAAATCACGGTCTCTTCACATCACTTCAGGAATAGATATATTAAAAATGTCTTGCTTTCCAGAGAAAATGTAATAAATTCACATAAAAGGAGAGAACGATATTTTTCTATGCAAATTTTATAAGCTTTATATTAGCCTTCACCTCTTTTCCATATCAAAATTACTGTGAGCCTAAGCAGAAATCCGCTGGAGAATGTTATCTATTCACTAAGACAGCCAAACCAGACAACTGTGGAATAATAACAAGCGTACAATATTAATGACTCCCAAAGCATTTTAGTATGATAGCATTAGGTAATACTGATTCTGAGAAACTAGTTTTTCTGAAGAGTCTTTAACGCTTCACTTATTTTGTTTTTCGCTCAGTGAATTATATTGCCTCTTAAGAAGTTCCAGTCATAAATTTGAAAGGACATTTACCCAACAATTTACATGATTATCAATTTGATGTTCAGATTCCTTGTTGTCTCAGTTTGAATAACAATTTATTGCATGTTATGCCTTAACGCTTCATTAAACAAAAGGCATTTATTTGTTCGTTTTTATGTGCTTGTATGTAAAGATTATATTCGTAGATTGCTATATTTCGGCACATTTGTGTATGTTTATGTAACTTATTATGTAGAGACACTTCGCACAGTCTTATGTATGCGTCGAAAGCATGCAAATTACACGCATGAAAGCATGCGCATGGCGGAATTCATTAGTTTGCTGAAGATATATCTTACTTATGTCAGGATACGATTTGACATTGGTTAGAGTAGTTGAATAACAGAAAAAGAAAAGAAGGCACCAGCAACTTTTATTGACGAGAAAAAGAGTCGCAATTGGTTACGTTCTCGCTCGGATAGCGAGCAGAAATTGCGCCGGGAAAAGTTGACAGCGAGGCTCGGCAAGGTTAAGGTTTTAGGAGCAACTGCAAGTCCAGGTGATGAGTCAAATGAATGTTGGTAAGAAAGATGAAAGGATTGAAATATGTGCGGCAAAATAAGAGATGCAGAAAAGAAACTTTTGTGGTTACTGTGTGAGTCACTTATAAGCTTCCCACAGGGTTAGGCCAAATTTTTGTCTCAAGTTAGGACTAAAAATCAGATGAAAGAATAAGGCTGAAAGCAATGTGGCTGGGTCGGGGAAGGTGGTGGGTGACGCGTGCGCATGCGCGTTAGCACAAGGGATGTTGCAAAAAACCTTCAGCACTGCCCATACAGGATGCCGTGCAAGACAGTAACCTGTGCGGGATGAAAAGTTTGGAGACTATAATAACTATAGTTTGTTTAAACCAAGAAAAATCAAACTAAAAATCGTAGCAAATAGTCACGAAATTCATACAGGTAACATGAATCAGAAGACTGATATCTGGACATGAATGGAGCTTTAGGGCAAAAATCGAAAAAAATCAACGGAAGTGCCAATACTGTAGCGACGTTAGAAAGATGAAACTGGATGTGTTGGAATTGGGACTGACACCACACTAAAGAAATTTTTATTTGTAAAGTTTGCAGGCAATGAAGGAAAAATATTTTTTCTATTGTTGCAAGGTTCGGTGTTCGACCGAACTGTTGCTGCCACTCGAGCTAACTGTGATTTGATAACAAAATCAGCTGGGAGTCAAAGACAAGGCATGGGACTAGCAACCTTATTTTAAAAGATTTTCAGAACTGACGGCCAACCCCTACTGCTATCTCTCTGAA
Organism: Macrobrachium rosenbergii; assembly: GCF_040412425.1. Lineage (NCBI taxonomy): Eukaryota > Metazoa > Arthropoda > Malacostraca > Decapoda > Palaemonidae > Macrobrachium > Macrobrachium rosenbergii. The sequence goes on from NC_089795.1 coordinate 62,567,625, forward strand.
AGGAAAATGGTGGATATATATATATATATATATATATATATATATATATATATATATATATATATATATATATATATATATATATATATATATCTTCTTCTTTCTTTTACTATATATATATGTATATATATATACTATATATATGTATATATACATATATATGTGTATATATATATGTGTGTATATATATATATATATATATTATATATATATATATATATATATATATATATATATAGGTGTGTGTGTTTATATATATAATTTAGTTGATAAAGAATCTACTGTGAATCGCCATGAACAAAGCTTATCTTAATATTGCTGTCCATATTTCTCTCTAGTTTGCTATCTCCTGAGTAGCAGAATAATGCCAGGGAATTGCAAATTTTACGTGTACTCTACCGTTTGAGACTTCGTGAAGGTTCAACATGTCATCCCCTCATCTAAGGAACGAATGCATTCGTAATTTGTTCCTTTGTCGGCGGGTTTCTTTGAATTTCCCTTTACTTTTACTTGGGCGAGTTTTTATGCCGAGGCATCTAATGACACACATTCACTAAGCCAAGTCACGAATTTATCGAAAGATCATTAGCTGGGACCTCTACAACAAGAATATGTCTTTAATTTGGTGTTTTCTTCTCTCTCTCTCTCTCTCTCTCTCTCTCTCTCTCTCTCTCTCTCACACACACACACACACACACACACATACACATGCACGCACGCACACACAGGCTTTTGATTTCTGAGGAAAAGTGAATATGACATTTTATCTTACTGTCTCCTTTGGCTTCGGTGTTCATTTATAATAGTCATGCCATACCATCTATCAATGAATTTTCATTTCCCTCGTGGTAATAAGATTAAAAAGTATTCATGAAAAATATGATAAAAGTTGAAAAATGGTAAAGGAGAAAAGAGTAAAAGGCATCCTCTCAAGGCTGAGGCCTTGGGCAGCTATAAAGGCAACTCTATGCCTTCTTAGTTCCATGATCAACTCGATACCAACTAGATCATGCGGTTTATCGTGTTCATTTAGTATGCCTAAACTGAAAACGGTCCCTGAGGACTTCTCACAAAATTTAGTCCACTTGCTATGGTTCTCAAGTTATAAAGACAGATTTGAAGTGAACGGGCTCCATGATTGATTTGCACCCTATCGAAATGTTAAAATCTTGATACTAAATCGGTCATGTCATCAACCAGAATCTTTGCAAGAAATTCATTATTTCATGCATTTTATTCAAGTAAAAGGACTCGAAAGGTTATTATAAGGAAATTCCTTTGAAAGGTTTTAGTGTAGAAAAGGCTCTCTGAAATGGTGTTACGATGCAAAGACCTGTAGAGAGACTGTGCAAAGTGGAAAAAAAGACTTAGTGCACCACAAGTATTCTAAAAAAATTTAAGTTTAGTCGCAAGTCGTAAATGATGCCAGAGGCCGATAGCTTTTTGAAAGTTTTTAAATAGTTGGTTTTAATACTTTGCCTTGGCAGGACTGCTCTTAAACCAGTGCTCTAATTTGACAGAACATCGACAGTTCCAGGAATGTAAACCGTACGCAAGTATAAACCTATCATAAAGTGATAGCCTAAGCATTATACCACCTACAAAATATTCTGGTTTCTTTAATACAATAAACGTTAAGTGTTTCGAGGGCATTCTACTTTTTCTCAAGTCCATTCATTGTCTTTCGAAATGAATGCACATTAACCAAGAGCATCTTTAAGGAGACTGCCAAGAATCTGTAATTTTATCCATGGTATTCTTGTCGACATTTTGATCTGTTTCTTTCATATGTGTTTTCCGTTATGACTAAGTTGTCCCGTACAATAAAACAAATACATACATACATACATACATACATACATACATACATACATACATACATACATACATACATACATATATATATATATACATGCATACATACATACATACATACATACATACATACATACATACATACATACATACATACATACATACATACATACATACATACTGATATATGTGTATATATATAGATTATATATAATTGCGTATGCAAGTGCATGTATGCTCACGCATGAGGAACTGGCTATAAAGTTGTTAGGAAATATGGATACATAGATATGGGTAAGGAGAGATGTGAATTGTTACGAAGGTGAAATAACGAAAGTGCCATCGGAACACATCACCTCACTCATTGAGCAAATTTCACAGAGGCTGTAATTCTCGTGTTGAGCAAACATTCCTTTAAGGTGGATGAGTGATTAGAGGGTACTTATCCCATATCAAGCCCAAAAAATATAATACACACCGGTGTTACGTAGAGAGTGCATACACACACAGAAGCGTACAAACACATATCTTCATACAATATACATGTAGTCCGCCGAATGTGTTGAATTAATTTATGTTGCAGAATGGAATGGAGGAAAGGAAGATGTAACGGCATAAAAGCCAAGAGCAAACCTCCTATCTACCGTTGTTACATGAGGTAAATTGGGAGAGATGAATAGGCGGTAACGCAATAAAGAAGAAAGGCATTGTAGGCGCTCGGTGGATCCCTCGAGGAGAAAAGAAAGTATGTACTTGTGTGCGAGAGATCTGATGCCTTTAGGGAACTTGAACTTTAGTAATGGCAGGAAACCTAAGAGTTCCTTTAAAAGAAACGGCAAAATAAAATAAGAAAAAGAATATACGGGTGACGTAATCGCTGAGCACCCGAGACCAAAGCCTCGAGTGAATTCCTTCAGGGCATTTTCTTGCTCATGCTTTTTCTATCGTTTCTATTTCTTTTTTTTTTCTTCTTTTTTTCATTTAAATACAAAATCACTTTCATTTTTCTTGTGCTATAAAGGTATGAGAGTATTACTTTCCTCCTGCAACCCGACATTTTGTTTAATGCAGTTAAGTATTTCAGTTCAAAATGTCGCAGAATAGTTGTGGCATGCTCAGGGGCTTTTTAAGAAACGTCTTATTTAGTTGTATTTGTTTCCCTATGGCTGAATCATGTCTTTTCTGTGGCTTAACGCTGTGAATTTCTTCCATTTCAGCAGAAGTGCTAGGTTATTTGCGATTATTAAACTAATGAAGTGGCCAAGATTTAGCACAATTGTGCTCACTTTCATTTTTCTTCGGCAGAAATGCTTATAGGTGATAAACGTGCCTATGACAAATAATTTCACACTGATTATACAGGCGTGCTTTTAGGGCAGATTAATTCAGTTTCTAGGTAGTAGTGCGACTAAAACAGCTACGGCTTAGTTACGTACAATTCCGTAAGTCATTTAAATTTATTTCATTTTGGTTATCTATTTATTTCTCCCTCCAGAGAGCTAATGATCTGGAGAGTAAATGTATATAGGCGGTGCCAAGGAGTAATCCCCTAGAGATATATATTTTTAACGCCCTTATTTGAAGGTCGCGTACCGTGTTTTGGTGGTAGACTGAACTGCTAATAGTCGTTCCTCTTTTTTAGCAGAAATATCAACACCGAATTTATCCATCTCTGTTATTCCTCGGTGTGTCACTGAAAACGACAGTTGGAAATCTTAATTTCAATACGTCTCACAAAAAATGAAACTGTTAGCGTTGAGCCGTATTAAGCAATCTCCTTCCCAGTTTCAATCAAAAAAACTAACGAACAAACTCTATACGAATATCAACTGTCTTCTGCAAGCAGATATTGAAATATTCCATCGGAAAGCCAAGCAGAGAAAAGTCCGCCAACAGTAGAAGTCTAAAATGTCAATGATAACTGAGAATGAAGTTAATAAAACTGTAGACAAAAGCCAAGTCCCCCAAACAAAGATGGAAACAGGGAGAGAAGTGGGAAGTAAGTGCATTGAGCAGCAGTTCAACAAGAGATATTAACGGCGGTCATACTACAACTTTCTGTTCCCGTAGGCAAGGATAATTCAGCTTCGTAATACGCCCTTTGGTTTATAATAATGCTGTTTTGAAAGGCCTTTGATCACTTTCTAGTATTTTTAATATGGTAAACAGAAAAATATCAAAGAATCTTTCTATTTACCACAAGAATATTTACTTGATGATTTTGAAACAAAAAGTTATACTAAAATTTCTCAACTTGTGAATAACTTGAACAAAAAGATGTTATCGTTACTCTAGAGATTGTTGTAAGTGTATGCTTTATTTTTAACTCGAAAAAAGTGAATCTCATGAAGATTCTTGCGAGTACCATAGCCTAAATATTCATTTCGTGTAATCAAAAATAAAAAAGATGTTGTGACACAACGATCGCAGAATTTGATTATTACCGCCACAGCAAATAGTGCATGAACAGGTCACAAAACGAAATTGATAGTCATATATGCTGACAGTGTAAGAATTTCTCAAATGTAATGATCACTAGCAGAGAAAAAACTGCAGTGCATAGTGACACACACAGTACATCTGCACTTGCAGTTACCGAATTGTTTTAGCGAAGAAGCTCTGTTATTTTTTTCTTCTGTGATTCCCTCTGCTTTACCATACCCTCTTTTTCTTTCTATAATGAGGAGACAATTAATTTTAGACATTAACAAGGAAACAAGCTTCAAGCAAAGCATTCATGTTATTCAAGACAACACAACATCCAGAGAATGAAAGTACTGAAACTTGATAGGACATATTTTACTGTCACGTACTACTCATATTTTGAATCTGGGAATTGACAAACGCATCCTCGGTGCAATACTCATCAATGAACTGTATTTCACCGAAGTCGCTTACTGATATATGTGGCTGCTTAGCTAAATGTCTTGCAAAAAAATAATTACGTTTAATTTCAGTCTCCAGCAAAAAGTGGTCGTGCATTCTAGACGCTGTAAGACCGAACTAATAACTTGTATTGACAGCCTCATCTTGAATATTGGTAACCTTTTGTCGATATCATCTAGCGATCATTTCATTTCGCCTGCTAGAACTCTATCTCGTTCAGATGAAACGTATTAAAGTGGAATGACCATGTTCTTTATGGGAAAACCAACGGCTATCTGGAAAAATCCCAGTTTTGTACAGCTTGGTGTAATCTGTATCAAGTTGACTCAATCAGAGACTCGTTTTCAAAATCCAATTACAAACTGAAATTTCCATTTCCATTTGGACATTCAGGCGAATAATTGGAATCGCGAAATTACTAATCAGAAGAATGTAATTAGAAAAAGCATGATTTTGAAGTGGATTTTCTTTCGCTTTGTTTTATCTTACTCTTTCGAATTTCTAATTCAGTAGAATAGGAGAAATTATAAATCTCTGAACTTAATCAAATTACTTTGCGTAACTGACTGTTTTTCATCTCATTGTGTCATCTGTTGTCATTTATCTGCGTCTTCCCTCTTTTCAAGTCATTGATACTTTAAGAAAATGTTTCGCCGATATGGCCGGGTTTGCGATGAAAACTGTTTATTATCTTTAAAATCAGTCAGTTAGAAGTTTATCATACCTATACATTTTTAATGAACAACAAAGATTGCATAAATTACTATTGAAATCAGGATATATAGCATACACATGACTAGAACATTTAGGAAAACACTTTTCATTCAGAGATTATCGCAAGTTTCAAATGAAGTCATTTTGAAGATAGACATCGGAATTCCGTCACAAGCAAGCATCTTTATAAAGCATTAACCCAGCCGTCACTGACAATTATGAAAGCTGAGTAAGCAACAAATTAAAGCAAACGAGTTGTTGGAGACGCGATGCTTTGCTTTCTGCTCCAAATACTGGCTGTGGTCGCTCACCTTTGGAAGCCATCTGGTAAGGCTGGCGGGTAAGCACGTGATGACGTCACGACACACCCTACTGCTTTTTCTAGACCGTCACTTGACGGAGTTGTTCTAGAGCAAGGCCAAGGTTAACCAACAGCCTAAGCTCGTGCCAAATAAAACGAGCAGAATAAAGAGGGACGGTAGCAAATAAAAGAAGGCGCAATAGAATGCTCGGGGTTGGGTAAGGTTAATGAAAATTACTATGACTTGATATTAGTTATATCTAGTCTAACTATAATTTTGTGTAATTTATTTTATTAGCGTACTAATAAAGGTATTTTGGTCATGCACGTGACATTAGGAATCTTCATGACGCGTAACTAGTGATGAATAGTTTCCATTAGATCCATTTGGTTGCATTTCCATTAACTAAAAATGTAGTTAACAATTGCTCCCTTGGGAATTGAGATCAGCTTTGTGGCTTAACTAGAGCAGCCTTGAAGTTTCCTTCTATACTTAACAACAAACCTGTCGGTCAAATAACCTTTTGGCAAAATAGGATGTTGCATTTGCCAAGCGCATACTTCTTTGAGGTTAGTTAAGTGTTGACTTATGAAACAGTGAAATTGCTGTTTCTTTTTTTCTTATTTTGCTATTTTTATTTATATCAACTTAATTACGTGTAAGTTTTTGTGCCTTGTGGGTCAGAGCTCTTATGACAATGGGGTTTTACCAATACACGTGTTATTTATGCTTTCGATAGCACTATATGACTAGTGAAAGTCTGATCTGATGACATTATTGAACTAACCTTCGTGGTGCACTGGGGATTTCATGAGGTAATTACTGTTTGGAAGTCAATTATTAGCGAGTGGTAACAGTTTCCATATTAAATATGGAAATTGAAAAAGAATGACCTTGTGGACGATGTAAATGCCATTATTTGAAATTTACTCCCAAAGCAGTAGCAAATGACCGCTCAAATTATATCGAAACTTATGCAAGAGGACTGGTTGCCCTTCCCGTCTTTCCTTCTTTGCCACTAATCCGCAGTTAATGTTGCATGATACAAAAGTCTTACCCACGAGTGAATGTTAGTCATTTATATTAATTTAGAAAACTTTAATGCGGTAAGATTGTATTTTGAAGTAGAATAGCTCTCTGTAG
>NC_089795.1:62579484-62581984 GCF_040412425.1 Macrobrachium rosenbergii
AGCTGGAGCTCTGGATTCCATTCCTTTCCTAAAACTTTGGTTCATGATTAGATGTACCTTGGACATGTGCTAAGATCCTAGGAGAGCAGCAGTTTTTCAGTGTAACTGCTGTACTGTCCGCTTTAGTAAATTGACATACCTAGGCCAGGAGATCTTAGAGTTAACCCACTGTAGTTTTTGCAGAAACAGTGATACTGTTTCCGTATGAGAACAACTGGGGTCATGAGTGAGAGATATACAATATTGCACATAAAAGCTTCAGCAGCTATAAAAAAAGAATAAAGTTTAGTGGGTATATTTTCACTTCTGCAGCGCTTCCGTGATACTGAAAGTAAATATAATTCGTAGTATTTTCTGTATATACATTGACTTATGTCTGAATGAACATTGGCTACGCGTGAAACTACAATTACCGCTCTTTCAGACATTTCTTTAGGCTTAATGGTTAGCAATTTCCATAGGGTCAAATGCGTCATAAAGGGAACAGCGAGGTTACTACCTCGAAAAGAATTGCACAACTTACTTAAGAAAGCGGAGGAGAAAAAGCTTTTAAAGATCTAACACGCCTAAGGACTGGTTAGGCCGACTGGTAAAACACGCAAGCTTATTATGGACCGTATAGAGACCCGTTCTCACATGATAATGAACCGGACTAGATTTTGTAACAAATGACTAATAAGGGCCACCACCGAGAATGTTACTTAGATGGTAGATCATTCTTGATACTTTCTCTTAACTCGAAGGTCTTCGAAAAGAAAATGAGCACTTGAAGCGTTCCATAGAGCATGCATAAGGCACGCGAATGGAGCATAAAATAAAGAAATTGTAGAATATACACAAGCGGACGCATGTGTATATATATATATATATATATATATATATATATATATATATATATATATATATATATATATATATATATATATATATATATATATTCCCAGACTGTTTGTGAACAAATTATTATTCGTGCAGCTCGAGAAACATTCCGACAGATAATACCGAGGCCCTGTCGAGTCGTCCACAGTGTAGATTGGGTCCTGTATTGGTCGGACCGCAGTCTATAACGCAAGAGGTGATGTATTCTTCATTACCAGTAATGAAACATGTATCTAAGAATGTTTTAAGAAAGTTTTTGACTTTGCCCTTAGCTTTGTAAATTATTACTAAGCGAGATATTTGCAAGTTTAGGAATCAAAATCACTGGAACTCATCCTTGCATAACAGAGTGAATGACGGCGCTCAGGGTCAGGTTAAGTTGGGGGGCTTCCAAGAGGCTGGGTGGGGAGCAAAGTACCCCTTTGTCAGGTCAGGACCTAGTGTCCTAGGTTGGTGTTGGTTAGAGGAAGGTTAGATTAACATGCATTCCCGTTGAAATATGGCTTTATCGAATTTTAGTGCGTTTTTTGGTGATTTTCGTGAATTTTAGCCAGAAATCCATAGGCCTAGTTTGCCGAGTTAATAGAGTAAGGAAAGGGGAGGAAAAAACAGATTTGCTATCGAAACAAAGACCAGAATCATTCAGATGAACAACGAAACTATCGTAAAAAAATACTTGTGGCCAAAAATATTTGGTTACTTGACGAATTTTAGCACAGTAAACGAGTTCCATCGTATTATGGTCATTTATGGCATTACCGTACCGTTCACCGTAACCTATGGAAGCGTTTTTAGCACTGAGAGAGGACAAAAATGTAGAAAAAGTGGTGGGTAACTAGATGAGTAATTCTTTTTAAAGATAGCACCACGTGTAAAGAAAGGTGCTCTTAAATGACTTAGTCTTTCGTGACATGATACCGATTGCTGAGCAATACACTGTTCACTGTTAAAATTTAGTGGGAAAAATTAAAACGAATCTGCAACCAGTCGAATCTAGCTTTCTCGGGAGTTTTCATAAACTGTTCTAAATAAACGAAATTATTAGTTATAAAAGCAGTGATTGATGAACAGCCGAAGTAGAATATTTCTTCCAAAGAGGAACTGAATTACCTTAATCTTCACTGGAAACACTTACTTGGGAAAATCATATTAAGAGGAAAAGCAAAGAAAGTGTAATCCCCAAGAGATGTCATTTCCGGTCGCATCTGTGCACGTCTTTTCTTGAAGTGACGGAAATCCCTGTCTTTGACGAAAAACAACCTTGTGCAATGAAAAGTGGGAGGGAAATTATATTAAAATCCTTGACCGAGAAATTCAACAGGCAGAGTGCGATCGTTTTATTAAATTACTGTGATTACCTGGGAGGATTTCTTGACTTTGCGTATCGAGCAAGGGATCCCACTGGGGCTGCGCTTTTACCTCAACATTTTCCTGCAAAGATTAAACATTTGCATCGTAATAATCGAAGTCTCTCTCTCTCTCTCTCTCTCTCTCTCTCTCTGCCTTAATAACTGAAATCTGTCTGTGTGACTTCCTGTCTAACTGCCTTTCTGTGTAATAGCTCTCTCTCTCTCTCTCTCTCTCTCTCTTTCTGTATGTCTGCCCTTTTGTCTGTCTCTCT
>NC_089795.1:62584484-62589484 GCF_040412425.1 Macrobrachium rosenbergii
ATGAAATTTTTCCAGCACGCTCAAGAAAGGGAGAATTGTAATTGATGTTTCTCCAAATTAATGTTTCATCAATCATATACTGATGTCAGCTTGAGGTAGTGGAAAAAAACACATAAGTCAAATCTACTGGTATATACAGGTCAGCAGATGTATTCCATAATGCATAGCGATTATGATTTTCGAAAACTAGTCTTCAAATTGAAGCACGTGGCACTTTCAGCCACACAGGGCTAAAGGCAGTAGAAAAAGGAAGTTGGAGTGGTTGGACAGCAAGACGGAAGAAAGAGAGCGGGAATGGAGGTAAAGCAAAGGCCTGAAGAGTGGGTGAAGCTAGCGACCGAAGGTACGTTGCAAGCAACTTTTAGTGATGCCCACAGTGCAGCACATGAGGTGCACTGCACTACCATTCTAAGGGGATGTTGCATAGTACTGGGAGCAATGAGAGCTTCCTGAAATTTATGTACCGTGCTGATCACCACGAAGACCTGAGTTACTCAGAGTATGGGGCATATTGATGTGTTGCTTTATGCAATGTAAAATTTTGTAAACCACTCTTATAGAATACTTCGCATGGTTCGTACATTAAGTCGTAAGATCTCGTTCCTCTTTAATCCGGCATTCAAAATTGAGACTATTATTTATTTTCCTGGGCCAATGCGATCATCACTTTATTAAAAAAAAATGACTGTATTTTGCCATTGACTTTCCAAATTCGAGAGACAATATTTGCTTGATGTGGTCCCTTCGTCAATTCTTGTGTCTTGTCACCAGCATTCAAGGTATTTCATTGGTAAGAGTTGAAGCCAGTTATTCAGACCTCAGTACCTAGAAATAATAGTTTAATTGTAATATACAGGACAGCATATTATTATTCACTTTGAGGTATTAGCAAAGATTTTATTTATTCTGATGAATATCGAAATGAGTTTTCGGGAATGTATTTTATCCGATTTTGCTTGTAATCATATCAATCGTGACTCCAAGTCGTTGATATAATAGGTACGATTTTGTCTCGATGCTGTTCTTTAATGTCCATTTGTACTTTATTTTCAGCAATTTTGATTGTTAATTCAGCATATTGACTTTATACTTATTTCACAATATTCATCATAAACTTCTTTTACCAGCACACTGTGTATTTCTCACTTTGAACAAAGAAGAGAGTTCTTCATTGCAAATAACAGTATCATGTTTATACAGTCAAAGGCCCACAGTTCCTGTCTATTAAAGCAAGCATTCAGTGTGCCACTTATCGAAGGTTCACAGACAACTAGCCATGGCACACTAATCGCTAGGGAACCCCCGAAAATCAACTTCCCTCTGACCAGTTTCTAGATAACACAGATCTCTACTTATGCTGATTAACTTGAAAATGAATCTGCTCAGAGCTACTCAAACTTCCCAATGACCTTTGACTGGTAATAAGATTCTTTTCTTAGGTTATTCCTTTCTCGAGTCATTGTGTTCTCGCTTTCCAAGTTGTTTCTGTGCCAAGACTTTTAATTTGCGTGATAATTTTTATCCGTTGATGCGCTGTTTAATTTTCAAATTTCGTGAAAGTATCACATTATATTTAACTCATTTGGTATTTTCCCTGAGTTTGAATGAGTTCTTCAAAATTAACTGGTGATCAGTTTAGCCGAAAGTTGTCCATGGTGACCATTTTTCGAAACTTTTGATTGTCTTGCTGGATTCCTTATTTAACAGAAATCATAATTTCAGACAAAAGAGTAAAAAAGACTAGACTATTTTACAGGCAACTTCTTACGACGTGAAGACAGCCAAATTAACGAGAAGCTCGCTAGTCATCTGTGGTTACTGACTTAATGTAATAGATCTTCCAACCAAAATAATAAAAAAAGAAGGTTAATAATTAAGACATAAAGCAAGCAGTACCTTTTGTCTTTAGAAATACGGTTATTAAATTTCCTTTTTTTATACATCTATATATCTCCAGTTTTATAGTATTTTGAGGATTGATTCTGAATGTAAGGAAAATTTCGGTTAATTCATCCAAAACTAAGCAGGTCTGAACTCATTCAATCGGATTTTATTGACAATTATCAGTCAAGTAATCCACTTAACTTTCAAGTTCCATACTCGATTGGATTTTATTACTAGCTCATCTAACGATGAACCTTTTTGTTTCCGCTTCTGCTTTAGCGTATGAGTCTGTCTGTATGAGAATAGTAAAAAATATATCGGATGAATGAACGGCTTTTGCTGAAAACTTTTGTTTCTGTGCGTCTCGTAATCACAGATCGACAACTACAACGTTCTACGTTGCGACTTCATATGCCAGCAAAAATTGTTTTCGCTTCATTTTTTATAATATTCGATTAATGGCGACTTGTGTATAGCTTTAAATGTCTTCAAGTTTATAAGCGTTGCTTCTCATTCAATCTAAAACTTGGTTTTCAGCAGTAAATTGCCTGATATTACTTTATTACAAAAGAGTAATTAACTTTTCGTTCGCATTTCCCTGCATTTCATTCTCATGACTATTCCCTTTCATTATCGTTATCGTTATCATTATCATTATATAGAAAAATCTACGCCATCTAAACATGACCCTTAGACTAAGCGGTGACCTAGTATCAGCAAACCTGTTTGTCCAGCAAAATCGCGAATGACCCAACACGACAAACAGCCTATGAAGAAGAAGAAGAAGGTTCCCCCAACCGGGTGACCTAGGCTTGCAGATCCTTTGGTGCCAAGTGACTCCACCCTGTTCACCTTGGCCTAAGGTTACCTTACACTTTCCTCCGTTGAACGAAATAGGGCGCACTTATCCTCCTCGGCGTGCTCCTTTTGTTCTTGACCGCGGCCAGGTGTGGTCAGGGTATCTGATACGATCCTCATCAGAAGAGGAATTTCTTGGAATTCCCTAAAAAAGACTGCATGAAAGCTTTGATTATTACATATCTGCCTTACTTCCTTTATTGATAAAGATTATGTCACTAAAAAAAATTCACCAATATGGGCTTAACTATAACCTCTCTCTCTCTCTCTCTCTCTCTCTCTCTCTGGTTGCCAATTATGGTTGTATGTGTAATGAAGTGAATTTCATTATTGAAAATAACTTGATCGAAAAAACTGTGTTCTTTTCTAGACTAAAATTGTTCATCAGATTAGGATGAACGTGACTTTATACATATTAAAATAATACCTCTGCTTAAATGGTAATAAGTCAAAGGCAGAATGTCACTGACTAATTCCTCTCTACTGACACGCCTTAGACCTTATCATGAAAAACTGTGTGTGTGCTGGTGGATATATATATATATATATATATATATATATATATATATATATATATATATATATATATATATATATATATATATATATATATATATATATATATATATATATATATATATATATATATATATATATGTGTGTGTGTGTGTGTGTGTGTGTGTGTGTGTGTGTTTGTGACTCCATTTTCCTGAACTCTGGTATCATGGACACCCGTGAATCAGTTTGGTCTCCCTGTCTATGGTGTTTATTTTTCTAACCTTGGACTCTGGCCCATCATTCTCAAGTAATGACGTGGTGCAACCTTTCTCTTTAATCCAACATAATTCCTGGATAGTTAAGGTTTTTTATCAGTTATTATAAAATTAATTTCGTTTCTTTTGTTTGTTACTGCTTCTGGTTATTTTTACTAGTTATAGACAACTTTATATTAGTGGTACCCCACATGAACATATCGCTTCTCTCTGAAGCACTAATTCAGCTACCGTTTTCAGCTTGGTCCCAGCCTGGACAGAGCTAATCTGAATAAGAGGAGGTTGAGGATAGTTCCATAATGGTGTTGAAATTAAGCTGTCGTTAGTCTTCCAGTACCAATAGTCAGTATAGTATGTCAACTGGCTACTTCCGGTACGATGTCCTGGTAATTAAAATGAAATGGTGAATAGAACAAGACTGCAGAGGTTAATTTTTACAATGTAGATTTACTTATGTATGTACTTCTCTCTCTCTCTCTCTCTCTCTCTCTCTCTCTCTCTCTCTCTCTCTCTCGTATAGCACTCAGTTCACATAGATGATTTACAAATCCACGTAAGCATAACCATTTTTCAAACATTAATTTCTATATAATCTTTTGTCAAGAATTAGCATTGCTTCTTTTCCGAACTGATGTAATTGTTGTTTTATCAGACGAAGTGACGAAGAGTATTGCCAAATGCTCCCCTGTATTATTGATAACAATTTATCTAATGATATTTTGATTGCATTAAGGAATATATAGCTTTTAGGATTGATGACAGGTAATTCTCTTTCTTGTAGTTCTTTTGTATAATAATTCTTGCCTTATAGGATCAGTTTGAAAGTACTGCAGCAAGAAGAATAGCAAAAGAATAACTTTCATTTGAACAAATAAGATATTGTTGGTTTAGTCACGGAATAGTGTAGCACCGAAGGTTTTCCTATAGATATGGGTGAATAACAATTGTAACCTATCTCGCAGGAGGATATGTGTTAGGGAGATGCTCTCAGGGCTTATTTTCTGAAGTCGGTTCCTGCAGAAGCTCAGGACCAAGTTCTTAGAACTGATGCAACTGGATGACGAATTTCATCTGACTGTGAAAGTAAAAGGAGAGGTCGGAGAATGACGGCACAGAATTACTGATTCTGCGATGACGTGAGTCAGTGTGCCTGGGTAAAACCTTAGTTTAATTACCATGATATATGACAGAGTTAGAGGCGCTTGCATTTGAAACAGGTGATGGGGTATTCCTGAGTAGTAGACCCTTGCACCCAGTATAAAGAACGATATAAGACCGTTAATGAAACCGAAGTACAGATAATACCCTTTTTCTCTTAACCTTAAATAAAACTACTAGCTGCTCCCCGTAGTGTTCATTCTGTCTCTGTTCAGTGCAAGCCCATCGACATTTTGCGCAGCCTTCCACTTTTTGTCTTCCCTTTACAGAGGCCAAGCTAGATTTGGCGTCAACACGCTTTCTTCATAAAATACGCTACCAGTTGAA
>NC_089795.1:62591984-62631984 GCF_040412425.1 Macrobrachium rosenbergii
GCGCCGAGTCTTACTTGGACCCATTCGGTGTCGATGTAGGTCTGGGCTATTTTTGATACTCCGCATGGCTCTGAGCCATACTCATCATCCCGCATTCGAGAGAGATACGTCCCTTCTCCTAAAGAGACATATTCTTGTTGTCTCTCAAAGTTAAGTCACTTGTTAGTCACGAGGATCACCTTTCGGTGAAGTGTTACTAAAGCCCTCAATTTTTTTTCCCACAGAATACTGCCATCAACCAGACAAACAATCAAGTCGAAATAGAAACAGCTTCCTCCTGTGGTTAGTTAGCTTTAATGTATAGCTAATTAACCACTAGTAAATTTGTCTGCAACCGAACCTATTTCCAACAAGAGCGTTCTTAGACCACAAACCACTGCTAACGTTGAGCAGTCCACCTCACTAAAAGCTCCCTTTTCCCCTAAGTTACATTTCTATAGTTTCAAAATCTAATTACACGCTTCCAGTGGAAGGCCCTACCCTACTGGCAAATTTTTCGGAAAATTTCTCACAACTCCAGTCGTCAACCAACTTCCCCCTCCGAGGAAGTATTGCATTCCTAGACGTAGAAGTCTTTCCACAAGCGTGTGAGTTAACGTGACGACTGGATACATCCAGTTGAGTATACGGGAACCAGACACCCTAGAAATACCCTGGCATTTGGACCAAAACCTTCCGGCGGCTTGAACGGAGAAGACCCACTTTAATATACACAAATGCCACCTATACAAGCAGAGTAAGGGAGTAGTTACGGGCCTCCCTTAGATTTCCTTCTTACTAACTAGGAGTTGTATAGGAGGAAAAGTTTTCAGCAAGATCCTAGGCAAGCCAACGCACACCTCCCCACACACCATCCCACACACACACACACACACACACACCATCGTTATATGGAAATCACCATTGTCAGCGTAACAACTAGGGAGAACCTCGAAATCTTAAGATAGACTCCACAATGATAAACTTGACGTGTCAACTTTCCCAGCTGCTAACTGAATGGGTAAAGCAAGTTCCCTCAGACTAACTACGAATAAGTATAGTTATCTCAAGACCTGCTGATAGAGAGCAGCCAATAAAACCATTCTACAATACCGGAGAGGCGAAACAGCCTTATGAAAAGGATCAGGGAGAGCTTCTCTGCCACATCTCCATATCATAAAACTGCTGGCATAACCTCTCATGTACAGGACGCTTCCTTCCAGATTTGCCTTAATATTTGATTCTGAATCATCTCGTCCATCAGTTATACAGGAATAATCGTGACCTTTTCAAGGTCAAAAAACAGTCATATGATGATGCCTGGATACGAATTCTTTTCAGATGGACAATTCAGAGCAGATCAGAATATCGGTGGTTACTTAATGCAAGAATTGTTGCAGCGATGACTCATCAAGAGTAACCCAACCCTTCCTCCAGATACGCAGGAAAGGAATGACGTGTAAAGCTTTGAATGCCCACATGATGATGCCCTCAGTCTTTTGTCGGCATGACAACCAAACGACCGTCTTAGTCCTTACAGAAACTGGCAATTTCCTTTCATTATAAAACGGTGCATCAAGGAATCCTCGATCATCCTGATCTGCTACAGTCGGTAGAAATCCTGGATACTTGCCCCGATTGAAGACAACTACATCTGATGTAAGCCATATTTATTCAAAACCTTCATTCGTCGATGAACACTAAGATAGAAATTCTATTAATCCATTAACCCTCAGGAGTCGCCCCTGCATCAAGAACAATCGATGCCATCCTGAGCGCCAAATACCAACCTTTTAGAATGTCAACAACATCCCGGGACGTTTATAGTCTGCTCAGAATTGCCCGAAATGTCTGCATGTGTGTGTGTGTTTTTTTTTTTTTTATTACCCTAACAGTGTCAGTTAAGACGATCTTCATCGTTTTATTTACTGGAGAACTGTGGAACAGTCTTGCTGGCAGTGTTATGCTCGTTGTTGATGCAAATGTTCTTAGGCTTAAGCGTCTGCAGTACTATCTGAAAGCATTTGTTCTTGTGTTTTAGTTTAGCTATTCATTAATTATTTATATATTATTTTTTTTTATTATTACTTATTTATATTTATTCCTTCTTCCATCTTATTCTTGCCCATAATTATTGTATTCTTGTACAAATAAGCACTTTACTTTGAGGAACCTTGCAATTCAGATCAATAGCCTTCTTGGATCAATTAAGCAAATGATGAATGATAATTATTTGTATATTTATTATCAGATCCTTTAACCAATAAGCTCGATTTTTCCCGTATCCTTGACGATCAATGTCCCTTTTCCGTGTTATTCTGAAAAACTTTTGATCACCAAAATGTCTTGTGTGCCTTGTATATCTAGGCTTTTCTGTGCAGATGTTTTAGATTATTCTCACTTGGCAAGTATTTTTCCCTCAGCCTGAACCACTGAGAGGAATTGTCAGCAGTGATTTCCTCTGTGGCTTTTATTTTTATTGGATGATGGGATCCATTCTAAATATGGGTAAAACGGCGTCACTCCCGAGTGTCTCTACCTGTTATTAATAATTCATCACTGATGTACATATAAGTATTATATAACTTGGTATTATAGACTTGGAATAACAAAAACTATTTCATATTTGGTCTAAACCAAGAGCATAAAGCCTTGGACACTTGTCCTGAAGTATTCAGACACTTATTCTGTCTCAAGAAAAAAATATAATTATCTCTAGTCAGTACCACCACGCAAGTTAGGCCTTACATTTCCCTCAAACATATGTATATGTAGCAACATGAATTAAAGCTTTAGATTGTCTTTTATATTACGGGTTTGTCTCAGTTGGTGTCATTCCTATGCTGATATGAATACCACCATTACCATTTTAACATATTGATCTTCA
This sequence comes from Macrobrachium rosenbergii, assembly GCF_040412425.1. NCBI lineage: Eukaryota > Metazoa > Arthropoda > Malacostraca > Decapoda > Palaemonidae > Macrobrachium > Macrobrachium rosenbergii. The sequence goes on from NC_089795.1 coordinate 62,594,851, forward strand.
CTGAGAGGACAACCTAAATTGAAAGGTCCATTTACAATTTGCATTTAGCCATTAGAAATGTTACCGATGAAAAAGTAAAACTGGAGTCTCGGTTACACGAATTACAAGCTCCGAATTATCATGGCTTGGTAGTTACCCTGTTGCGAGTCCAAAAATTTAACCTGCGTAAAACGCGTCAGAAATAATTAATTTCCAACGTTGTCTTACGCAAAGAAAAGGTATAACAGGATTTCAGATGTGCTTTCATCTATCAATAAAACTTCTGACATGACACAATTTTATTAAAAATATATTACAGTAACAATGTTGACAAGCCTACCCAGGCGATAGATCATCTCTACTGAACTAAAACAAGTATATGTACTACAAAGGATAACGATGCAGTGAAGGGAGCTGCAAACACTTGAGCAATAATGCACCAGTAAAAGTGTGTATAATGTCGACTACTAACAATATTACGAGTGTATGTAGGTACAAGTTAAGACGTACTGTTATCAACAAGAATGTTGAGAGAGGTTAGAAATGGAGGCCTAATCTTCCATAGACTCTGACAAAAATCAGAGAAGTATCTTATTTACATCTTAAATTTAAGTTGTGTGGGGAGGGCGCCAAATTTTCCAGTGAAATTCATACTTTCAAAAGTACAAATTCAAAACCTCAGCTAAAACGTAGGTAAAAGTTTCCTTCTTACTTATATATTTTCACAATCTTTATCCTGTTATTCGTCTAAACAGAGAAGAGAGAAGAAAGAGATGCACAAAAACGGTTTGTTAGGCGTATAGAATTGACATTAAAGAGGTTCAGGTATTAACACTGATCCTGCAAAAACAGAAAGACTGGAAATAAATGATAATTAAACTCACTAACCTGTTTTGAGGAACATTGTATATATAATTCTTTAGTGAATATGTGCATCTCCACCAAAGAGTGATTATGTCCCTTTTTCATTTTGCAGGGGTACTCTACAAAACGTAATTATTTTACCATTGCTCACGTGAAATTGTAAAATAGAGCACATTCCTTTGCATTACACAGCGGATTTCAGAAGACATTAACTCATGTCATAATTTTATGGTAAACTGGAAATGGGAAAATGGTCTGCAGTCGGAGTAGGAAAGTCAGTTAAAAAAAAACATAATGCTTTTTCAATTTGCTAATGATTCTTTGAAAGATTTTGTTGCTCTCGATGAACTTTTTCTCTCCTTGCAATAGGATACGAATTCTTCAAGTTTTGGAGGCTTGGAGGTTTTCTGAACGGTCACGATCACCGTTGCAAGATTTTATATTTGATATGTTTGCAAAATTTATGAAAGCTCCAGATACAAATTTCACTAAGTCTGTCTTGAAATATACCTAAAATTTATCTTTGTTTCTTTCTTCGGGTCTGTTTTCTTGACTTTGAAACTTGCCGAACTACAACTTGGCGTTTTCTTTTTTCAAGTTATCCGTTTTGCACTAAATAGTAATTAGCCTATAGCTAATTCTTCTTCATTTGTATCGGCATACTTTTCCTTTGAATATTGGTCGTTTGCATAACCGTATTAAAATATTCAATTATATTAAGTTAAGATAAAAAGTCTATATTAGTTTCTTCCTTAAAACACCCATCAAATTTGCCTTCCATTACTAATTTGATATTTATAACACATTTTATTGTCACTATTTTGTCCAAAAATTCATAGAAGATAGTTTGATAAGCAATAATTTTACACATTTTTTCTCTAACGAATGTTGACATTGAAGGCTGCATCTGAACATAAAATTATGTTATTTTTCATTACATATGTATATGCTATCATTATCTATTACTTCAAGACTATACCAGTTAGGCCGTACTGAAACCCCTTAATCATTTCAGACCATTTGTGCACAAACAGATAGCCTCACTAAATTTATAAAATATCGGTAATAAATACATCTAATTTTTTTAAATATCTGATTATTCTACAAATAGCCAACAAAACATACTTTGGGGCGGCGTAATTTAGCAATTTATTGGGCTTTAAACATTTGGATAACAAGGTTAAGCGTAAGAAGATACATGTGTAAACGTTTCCAGTGTTATTACTTAACAGTTAACATTCTATATATACAACATTCCAAGTCAAGGTAAGAAGGGCTTAACTTTTAACGGATTAACAATGTGAGGTTTCATGGACTGGACCACGGGGCCAAAATCAACTTCCTCGAGTATTGTGGTACCGGGAGGAGAGGTAGAAGTAGATAGGGGAGGAGAAGCAGAAGTAGATAGGGCCGGAGAAGCAGAAGTAGATAGGGGAGGAGAAGTAGAAGAAGATAGGGGAGGAGAAGTAGATAAATAAGGAGGAGAAGTGATTGAAGTGTTGGTCTTCAAAAACTCAGTGAAAATCGGCGAACTTGTTGTCGTTATCACAAACGTTTTACCGAGGGGCTTGCTGCGCGTGATGATAAACAGCGGGTTCTTCTTCAAGGGTGAACTGTTCTCCGGTCTGGACTCTGTGCTGTTGAAAGATGGATGATGATGATCTGAGGGCTGAATGTCCTTGGTCGGTTTATCTTCCTGTTTCTCTATCGATGCTTTGTCTGAACTTGTTTTTGCGTGTTTCTTCCACCTGTAAGGGTTCGATATCTTATCCTGAAAGATAAACAAAAATTAAACCTTGATGATAATGAAGTAATTCTATTTCCTGCATAAAGCATGACCCATTTTAAATCTTACGACACGGAGGTATTTGTAGTACGGTTAGTTTTTAATTGTAGCATAACCTTCAAAATAGAAACTGAAGTTAAACGGGTTAGAACTTTAGATACAAAAAATTCAGTCATACTGCATTAGTAAATTTTATGGTATCTGAGAAGAAATTGTCATCTCCATTTCGAATGGCACACTTTTCTAAAGATTCAACACGTTCAGCTTCCTTATTGCCCTGTGAAAATGGTATATATATATATATATATATATATATATATATATATATATATATATTTAGAATTTGACTCGATTCATCATTATATCATCTCTCTCTCTCTCTCTCTCTCTCTCTCTCTCTATATATATATATATCTCATATATATATATATATATGTATATATATATATATGTATATATATATATATATATATATATATATATATATATATATATATATATATATATATATATATATATATATATATATATATAATATATATATGTATATTATAATATATATATGTATACATATATATTATATTATATATATGTATAGTGTTGATGTATAGTTTGTACAGCTGTAACGAGAGCTGAAAATTACAATGAACTCCTTTTTGACTTGGGAGATAGTAGGAACGGAATGGGTCCAACAACGTCATCCTAAAAATATTTTCTGAGAATTGCAATGTGACATTCACCAGTTATCTTTCTGAAGGAAAAGGAAATATATATATATATATATATATATATATATATATATATATATATATATATATATATATATATATATATATATATATATATATATATTAATGTAGTGCAAATGGTGTTAACCTTCCAATGTTATGTTTTTCAGTAGTTGTATTATATAAAATTGCCCTTTTTTCTTGTACATCATATGAAAACTGCTAGGTAACCAATTGGTTCTTAGCCACGTAAAAATAAATCTAATCCTTCGGGCCAGCCCTACGAGAGCTGTTAATCAGCTCAGTGGTCTGGTTAAACTAAGATGTACTTAACTTTTACTCTCCGCAGTTCGCCTATTGTTTAGTAACTTTAATCACTTTCGTGATAAGACATATTAACGCTAATCCTAAAAAAACTTGTTATGCTCATCTAATCGAGGTTCATGTTCAAAGTCCTTATACTCCAGTAATACGTACATGCGTCGTCTGAACTGACCGCTGAGAAGCAACCTACAAATCCTGTGCTTGTAAAGCATTTCAGGGGCTCAAGAAATGAAAAGTATCAAGACTGGGAAATGCGAACTTACATATGCACTCCCACACAAAGACTGGGTATCTATCTATTTTCTATCAATAATAATAAAATCCGAGTAGATCTCTCTAGTGAAGTTCCCTATTTAGATGAGATATTAATGAAAGGGAGATGGAGATGGCCTGAACATGTACTGTACTTCGCCCGACCCAGGGGATAGTGTCATCTGATTCTGGACTCCTTTGCACGAAAAGGTCGACTTAAATGAGAACTATGATGTGGGAGACTTGGAATGAGAGAATTATTATAGAAGACATAACACAAGGAAAGACACGAGTGGCGTCATTTCTCGATCCTTTGCGTCACTTGGTGTTGCAGGCAATGATGATGATAGTTATTCCAAAATTACTAACGTAAAATTCCTGAAATCTTCGATATTACGTATTAGGTCAAAATTACCTACAAAAAAGATTGTATTTACGATGATATATGGTTTACTCTGCTCACCTTCAACCTCCACCGATCCCCACACTACCAAATTCCACCCATTGATCTATTGAATTATAAATAATAAACTTCTGATCAAACAAGCCTTCATTCGTAACATGGCAACACAGACTTATAGAAACATTTCAGTTGGTTTCATAAATATTCCTGTGAACACTACGTAATTACAGACATGAATCGCATACATGCTGTACGCGCGAAGAGGTGTATAAAAGTAAAATTTGCTAAAAGAACTGATTTGAGTAGTTCTTTTTTTAATTGTAAATGACGCTGATCTGCTGTTGGGTTCCTCTGACAAAACTTAGAGACTACCCACCTGAACGCTGTAGATTTTCTGGTTGAGATGATAATGATTTTGTGACCTTTCACAATCTACATTACGCCAGTGATCACAGGTAAGGATCTCTTGACTGAAGAGAGTTCCGTTCGGGCATAAGAAAGAATTGTGTCTGTTTCCGAATTCACACATGTGGAATACCTGAAAATGTATATATTGAAAGTATGGAATAATACTTAATCATCATATTACACAGGGAAAGCAGTACAAGACATTAGTGGTGTATTCATTGATGATACGATATTGGAGTGATCTCAAACAGTTCAAAATGTGAGGGGTAACATCATTAAAAGCGAATACCTGGCATTCTGCTTCTGGATCCGCATAATATCCAATAACTCTGCCAACACACGTAAAAGAAGTCTTTGGAACAAAGCTGTAGACAGGGTAATCTACGTTTGCCACACCAGGAATGCCGGAGATGCGGCCAGTGATCTGAAAATCACAATTATAAAAGTGAGCCCTATTGACTTTGCATTCGTTTTCTATGTCAGAGATATAAAAAATCATTCTCTATTATTGTTGGAGCTTTTGCGTTTTCTATAGCGATGTCATGTTTTAGAGCTAAACTATGATATAGTCAACACGCCTCCGTCAGTATGAATTACTGAGGTACTATGACACCCTATAGACAAAATGACAAAAATAAAATTAAGCTTGTTAACAAAAATAGATATCAAGAGCTGCAATAATGAAGCAATTTTAGATGTTGGTTTTCAAGCTGAATCTCCAAAATTAGTAGCCAACATATAACGTTTTGCAATGAACGTGGTAAAGCATTCCGGATATCCAAATTCACTGTTACCTACAATAGTGAAAATTTTAAAACTAGAAGTCACTGGTCATTGCTTGTTATGAAATCAACTTTAGGGATGAGATTATATAACAAATCAGATGATTATATTGGTAATTGAAATAACAGAATTTCAATATTTGTAATCTTTAGATACTGCATAATAAGACATAGGCTATCAGTGTATCTGTCTGTCTATATATATATATATATATATATATATATATATATATATATATATATATATATATATATATATGTGTGTGTGTGTGTGTGTGTGTGTGTGTGTGTGTGTGTGTGTGTGTGTGTGTGAGTGTGTGTGTGTGTGTTTGCTTTTATCCATGTTTTCCTATGCATACGTAAGTATTGAAGCTTCTCTCTTTTCCTGCAAGTTACGCATTTAAGAGTTCATAGGCATCACCGATATTTAATAGGTGATAGTTTGCAAGAGATCTTTTGTTTATGTGATACTATAAATCTTTACTAAAAATAATAGTCTTGTTATTAGATTAGGCTATTCTGATACTCATCTATCCATAAATAACATCTGGCGGGATATAAGAAAGCTGATTGTAGTAATCCTTTTTGGGTATGCAACTACGATGTGGTACCAGGATATACGATAATACGAATAAAAATAAAATAAGAATAATTTCGGGAATCTGTTTTGCTTTCCCAAAGTTTTTCCACTCCCAGGTGGTGGATGCTCTTTCTCTTCCCTCTTTCCTTTGTGTTTCTTAACTATTTAACATGCCTCTTTATGAGAGGCAAGTTCATTCCTTTCAAGAATGACAGCTTGCTTCTGACATCCTTTTTTAAATCCTCGCGTTAAAAGAAAAAAAAATATTGACGCACGTCCTCTAGAAACCAATGTTTACATTCTGCCTACGTGACCCTCTGTCAGGCAAAGGTCAGGGTAACCTATTTTCAGTTGTCACCTGCACAGGAACACCTCTCCCCTACCCATTCTCTTAGCAAGGAGGAAAGCGCTTACTTATCTTTTATGCCGCACTTAGGAGCTTGTATGATGAATCATACTTTTATCTGGTGTGACATTTACGTAATACCCATGAATGTCAACTTGGCAATGAGCAGATCGTTCAAATATGCTGCTGCTATGCGTACGTTTCAAACGGTGCATGTCTATTAATGGCACGGAAGTTTTTGTTATCTTTACTTTTGTTTTTGTTGTGTAACTTGCTCTGAAGTTCAACAGTTGATATTTCGTACGAGAACAGCGTCTTTCGTAAGGTGTGAATGGTTTCCTTTTCATTTGTCAGACTATTCTGTATGAGTCCGTTAGTTTAATGCAAATATCAGCCCAATAGAGAAAACTGCCGAGCATGGATGTTGTTGTAGGTGAGGTATTTTCCCTCAAACGCTGTTTTCTTTATCGAGACCCATTCCCTTCGATCATTTCAAATCAATTCTTCTCATTCAAAATCGCACAGCTTTATTTTTTGGGTATCATCCTTATTTTTTTTCTACTTGCTCAAGTTCAACCATGCCTGTAAACTCAGTTTGTTTAAAGTAATCTTGTTGTAGAATATACTCTTGTCTAGTTGTAAATCAAATTTCACCTCTCACAGAATGCATGGTTCGGGCAGGTCTCGGTGCGAGCTCGTCCAGTTTCAGAACTTATGTCTTTCTGCCCTTCCAAGGAAGAAATCAAGGTCAGTATTTTGCCAGTTCTTGGTAATGTAGAACAATCTGTCAGTGAAACTAATCATTCGATTATGAAGCGTTGGCAATAAGCAAGCGTGGTTTCTGGAGTTGAAGCTCATCGTGGTTTTTTTTTAATTCAGAAGCTTATAGTGTGTGGAGACGTTGTGAGTTACACACACATCTGCTTCTTATCCTTTATTAATAGCTAATCCTTATTTTCTTAATTATTTTCTTTGGATAGTAAAACTGTACTCTATTATGTAGGCACTGTAAACCCTTCATAATTCGACTTTGTAAAAGCAATGAAACGTGAAAGAATACTGTCCTGTCAAGTAGTTGTGGAGATTAATAATCTCAAAAGGATTAATAGCAACGTTTGGATAAGCACTTTCCGTTTTTATATCCCCATTTTCAGGAGAAATTACTAGAGAATGCCAAATCCAAAAAGAGAAAAAATGTTCTGCGACCCAGTAATGCCAATTCGACACAGCCTAATCTATTTAGATTATTGTCAACTTAAAATAAATACTGCTAATAACTGGATTATCAAGTATTATTCGTGTAGACATGCGTGGTCTTATTAGATCACTTTGATTAGCACCGCAGTGTGGATCCGGGTATTAATCAACTTATTGGAATGTCTGTTTTCATGCGATGACAAACATCTATCTGCAGGTAGTACCGCTTGTGACTACCACATTATCAGTCATTTATAGACAGCTTTATAGACAGTATATATATATATATATATATATATATATATATATATATATATATATATATATATATATATATATATATGTGTGTGTGTGTGTGTGTGTGTGTGTGTGTGTGTAATATATATATGTAAATACATATATTTATAGATATATATATTATATATATACATATACATATATATATATATATGTAATATATATATGTATATTCATATATATATTCATATTTATATATGTATGTATGCATATATATATACTGTATATATGTGTGTGTGTCATTTATATATATATGTATATATATATGTATATATATATGTATATATATACTATATATATATATGTGTGTGTGATAAATAAATGATAATATATATATATATATATATATATATATATATATATATATATATATATATATATATATATATATATAAGACGGAAAAAACCATAAAATACTGTGTACGCGTTGCAACCATATATTTTGAATATCGATATATGGCATTCCTGATCACTGGTGACGTGTGGACAAACGGTAAGTGACAAGAGTATTTATAAGGCATATGCAGGATCGACGTTGTTCGTATTTAGATATCCACTGGCCCGGGATGGAAAAGTGGCCATACCCATGTGTTTTGCTCCTTAACTCCCGCACGTTTTGAGTTTGCCGGCCGTATCTGCTGGAACACCTGTTTGAGAATATACCTTAAGATTAACTTGTCAGGGAAATCAGATTTCCAATGTCTTCTTCACTGGCTCATATTGTTATTTTCACTGATGGTGGCAGATTCCAGCGTCTTCCTTTTGTATGTTCAGCTACTTTTGAAAACCAGCTTAAGGTTTAAGGTTACTGCATGGAATCTTATAAACACCGGCGTCTGCTTCCTTTTTTTTATTCAAGTATACAGTAATGAGTACTTTGGGCAGTGAAAAATAAGTTGATTGTTAGGTTCGAGGTGTTCTGCTGCTTTTTTGATGTTTTCGATGTAAAGAAGTTTTATTTAGTTGTTAAAATCTATTTGTTTTTTTTTGTGGGACCGCTGTAGTATATTTTGTTTAGTTTATTGATAGCCCCCTCAGTAATGTACGCTGCGTAGAGCAGTTGCATTAGATGTTGACGGATCGTATTGAATTCTTCCTGTAAATATCCATTTGAATATATCCTAAGCCCTCTGAGAAATAGACTGTAGCCAACTATGATCTTTACAGTAAAGGTGTATTTATTCAGTTCTCTTGTGATTGAACGTTTGGGTACGGAAATTTACCTTCTTTTTTTCCCTTTTGTTTTGGGTTTAATGATCGGGACAAGTGAATTCAGTTTGTGTGAAAATTCATTTTAATCTCCCCAGCTAATGTCCCAGAATGTAAGCCAGATGATATCAAGGGATGTGATAGACGGCAAAATTTCCGTTTCAAAATGTTCCATGTAAAGGTTTGCTAGAAGTGGGGGGGAAAGGGGACTGCCCATACTACAGCCACTGGTGTTCCAGTGGATACGCCCACCAGATACACAGGAGGGAATTAATGAGGACCAAAACACAAGGAAATGACTTCTTTTCCATCCGAGGTCAGTGGAGATGTACATACCACCAACGTCCTATTGCCACACTTGCATATGCATTGTAAATACTCTTGTTACTTACCATTTGTCCACATTTCACCAGCGATCAGGAATACAGGAGTATTGGTGTCGAAATATATGGTTGCAACGTGTATATAGTGCATTAATGGGCATTTTTATCCTCATAGTACAATGTTAGATCACAGTAAAAGACATTCATGCTGATTATATATATATATATATACATATATATATATATATATATATATATATATATATATATATATATATATATATATATATATATATATATATATATATATATATATATATATATATAATTCCGGAAAGGAGGGAGAACTGCACTGAAATCACATTTTATATATATATATATGTATATATATATATATATATATATATATATATATATATATATATATATATATATATATATATATATATAATCAGTGTACATGAATGTCTTTTACTGTGATCTAACATTGTATATATATATATATATATATATATATATATATATATATATATATATATATATATATATATATATATATATATATATATATATATATATATATATATATATGTATATATATATATATATATATATATATATATATATATATATATATATATATATATATACGAGGTATGTTCAATAAGTAATGAGAAATGTCAGGCAAGACACTAAATATGGTTTGATCAAATACTACCTCATGGTGAAGTACACATACATATATTCTATAAAATGACAAACTGGCAACTTTCTATATTTGTAGGTCTGAGTGCAGCAGTGAACGTGGTGGAACCAGTCTGATCTGGTTTGCCAATCTGTGAACACTTTGTCAAAATGCAGGGAAACATGGATAAACGTTGCCATCAAATCTTGTGTTAAACTTAAGAAAACCAAACAAGAAGCTTATGGAATGTTAAAGGAGGCCTATGGGGGATGAACAGATGAGCCAAGCAAGTTTCTATCGGTGGTTTAACAGACTTTCTGACGGAAATGAACAGGTTGAGGATGAACCCAGATCTGGAGCACCGAAAGTGCATAAGGAGGAGGAAAACATTGAGGAAGTGCAAAGGTTAGTGATGCAAGACCGTCGAATGTTTGTGAGGATGCTATCTGAAGCTGTTGGTATTAGTATTGGCAGCAGTAGAGACAGTTCTGACCGAAGAGGAGTGGAGGAGTGGTCAGTGGTGGTTCCATGCCACAAGTCAACGTTGGTGACCACCTGGATGGCCGACAGGGGAATGAAAGTGGTACAACACCCACCTACAGCCCTGACCCAGCCCCTTGCGACTTCTTCCTGTTTCCACGCATGAAAAAGACAGCCTCAGGGAACCAGATTCCAGTCAACAGAGGAGCTGAAAGAGGCATCGGAAAGTTACCTGAAGGGACTACTGAAAAGGACTTTGAGGAGGTCTTCAGGATTGGAAGAGACGTATGCAGAAGTGTGTAGCTGCGACAGGCAATTATTTTGAAGGAGACAAAAGTTGTGTGTTTATGAAAATAAATAGTGTCTCTCCTGACAGTTTCTCATTACTTATTGAACATACTCGTGTATATTATATATATATATATATATATATATATATATATATATATATATATATATATATATATATATATACAGAAATATATTGAACGTCAGAAGTTCAAACAGTACAATTATTGTTGAACAGGTTCATGAGTGTCGTTTCATAATATAACTGCTGTTGTATCTCATTTGTTTTTTCTGTTATTTCATTTGCATCTTGTATTCTGCAATTTGCTGTTTTTCTATTAAAATTTTAATCTTGTAGCATTTTGCTTTCCCACCTAGGGGTTGCAACTTTGCTAATGCTAAAAGGTAATGACAGGAATAATAGTGCACTGTAGAAAATTAACTGATTTTACAGTTGATTCAAAAAGCGAAGTATCAGTCTTGTGTATATAATTATTTCGCCATGCCTAATTCAACCAATACTCAGAGTTCTTGACTTATTCCTTTGAAAAACAAGATATGCCAACAACCTTACCTCATTATTTAAAGGGTTCCCATATTCTTGTTAGAAACCTTGAAGTGATCAGGACGAGGTGGTTTGCTCCAGTTGTTTGCCTGGTGGGTGATTATTGTATGCTGGGATGCCTTGACTACTGGGAACAAAGACAGGCTTAGGGGGTGGGGAAGGGTTGGGAAAATGGGTCTGGGGTTCAGAACGGTATCTACTGGTCCAAAAGTGGCAGGGGTTGAAATGACCACTGGGATATTTAACACCAAAATTAGGGTTTGGGGTAACTGTGATATCTAGAGGCCTCTCTCATACTGTCCTTGAGGTTTCAGAGGAAGATGGTTATCTGATGTGGAGGACGAAGACGATTAGGAAAGGAGGTGAGGAGGTGGAAGAGGAAGTGGAGTAGAAGGTAAAGGAGATGTAGGATACAAGGAGGAGGAGGGAAGGAAGGGGAGGTGGCAAGGAAGGAAAAGGAAGAGGAGGAGGGAAGGAGGGTGGAGGTGAAGAAGGAAATGGTGGAGGCGGAGGGAGTGGACGGATGTAGAATGGAAATAGGGAGGAAGTGAAGAAGGGAATGGGAGGAGGAGGTGGAGGGAATGGTTGTAGAATGGAAAGAAGGGGTATGGAGAAGGGAAGTGGGGGGAGGGGGAGGGGAAGGAGGAAGGAGGAGGAGGAGAATAAGGGAGAGGAAGCAGGAGGAGGAGAAGAAGTGGGAGGAGGAGGAGGGGAGGAAAGGGAGGAGGAGGAGGAGGAGGAAGAGGAAAACGAGAAGGAGTGGGAAGATGTAGAATGGAAAGAGGGAGGATGTGTAGAAGAGAAAGGGGGAGGACTGAAGGAAAATGGGAGGTGGGGAAAAGTAGAAAATAGGGGAGACGAGGGAGATAAGAGGAGGATGATATCGTGAAGGAGTTGGTGTAAGAGGGCGAAGGGGAGCCTTAAAGACTCATGGAAATGGGAGAATCTGCAGGATGAGGAACAGGGACTTGAGTCTGGAAGTTGTAATTTAATGGAAGGGACAGAGGTGGAATAGACACCACCTCATCCTGCGATATGAGCTGGGCATCAATAGCCAGGCTTAGGAGGAGAAAGATCTGCGCTGGAATGTAAAACGAATTACTGATGGAGGGCCAGCTAATTCAGTCAGGTGATCACGATCATGAAAGAATTCTGTGGAAAGCATTTCATAAGGTGGTGCCAGGTGACCAATGGGAGTTGAAGCTAGCTCTGAGTGAGGCAGCAAATCCAGTGGGCCTGTTGTCACTGGGGAAGAAAAAGGATGTAGAGTGGTTGACAATGAAAGCGGAGGTATAGAAGAATAAGATAAAACCTTTTGATGTGAATTTTCTATTGTATTGGAAGGGTTATTTATTGGAGTTGGTGGCAAAAGTGTCTTTCCTTGGTGGCGTAAGGATACTGGAGTAGTGGGCGTAGGCGATGAAGACAGGCCAGGTGGCAGGGTGCTTAATTTATATGTTCTCAGTGGCTCTTGGGTTAAGTGGGAAGCAGGGTGGAAGGGAGACTTGGACGAGGAAACATCTGGTCTTCTGGAGGCTTTTAAAATGTCGTGATGAACATCATGAGAGAACGGAATATTTGTTATTGGAGAGATGCTCTGACCTATATCATGAGATAATGGTTTTATTGTGATTTGGTTTCGATGAATGTTTTGGGGATTTGGAGGACGTAACGTAATCTGGTCACGAACCACATGGTGGAGTGCTGGTTTTACAGAGAATTTTTCTCCAAATGCTTCCCTGATAGGAGGTTTCGATAATAAATGGTTCAGTGAAAAATCATTTCCTTGAGATCTTGAATGAGATTGATCCTGGTGTATTCTGTGGGCTAAAGGTCTTGAAGGGAAATGCTTATTAGGAAGTGGGGGAGGCCTTAATGGAAAGTGTTGTTGAATTTCATGCGGCACAAGGGGTCTTATTGAGAACTGGTTCTGATGCAAATCACGAGCCAGGGTTGGTTGTCGTGAAAACTGGTTATTTAATGTTCCACGAAACTTAGGCTCTGATGACAGTGGGTCAATGCGCACATCATTGGAAACATGAGGCCTCAGTGAGGGCCTCCCAGAAACTGTAGTTTTGCTACTTTCACCAAGAGCCAAGGAATTTGCATGAAAGTAAGGAGGTGGTGATGTTGGGTGAATGAAAGATGAAGATGTTGGTGAGAGTCTCAGAATGTCAGGTATTGGAGATGAGATCATGTGTCTTGCTTGCTGAAAACCACGATCATTACTCCTTTCTTGAACCCCACCGTCAGGGGGTGAAACAGTATGTTTCCTGAATTCGAGATTACGCAAAACTGATCTTGAAGGCACTGTGTAGGTTGGATTGTAAGAGCTCTCTACATAAAGAGCCATATTATCCTCTTCAGAAAGTCCATATTCCTCAAGCTTGATGTTATTGAATATATTTTCAGTTTTCAGTGAAGAAGTCTGAGTGTGGTGAGGGAGTTTTTCCTCTTCCTCAAGCATTTTTACAGGTAGATCCTCTTTAACTTTCAAAATTTCCATTGGCGAAGCATGATCAAGAAACTGGTCCTTCTTAAGGGCTTTAAATTCATTACTGGAAACTAACCCAGCTAGTTTCATGTCTCCAGATCAGGAGATACTATGATAACAGAGGGTGCCAATGTTAGTGGCCTCTTCGTCGTCGATATAGAAAATGAACGTCCACCTTTCATCCTTTGGGGAAACAGTGACTTCATACTTAAGTCTGAGCCAAATTCCTTAGCACCTCCTTCCCTAGCAAACAAACTTGGATTGGACAACTGGTGCTCCTGAGTCTTATTATGAGATTTCTTGAATAACCTTCTTCGTCGCTTCTGGTCCGGCGGTAATAAGGTTTTAGGCCTTCCAATGCCAGTGAAATCCCGAGCTTCAGCTGTTATACTGCCTTTTGCTTTTCCACTATTCCCCAGATCTGTCTCGTTCTTGAATAGACCGAGGAGGAATTCAGCATTGATGACTGCATGTTGCGATGACTCATCCGACTGCATTGTCCTAAGCCTGGAACCAAACGATCCACTAAAATCGAAGATATTACCTAATTTTGCTACTCTGGTAGTGTCTGGTGATTTGGTGGTTTCATTAACTGCAGGTTTTTTGTCACTACAAACCATTCCCAGTATCAAACCTGTAATTAAAGGTACAATTCGATTAAACAGAAGTATTCAATAAAAACTGAATGAGACTAAAACTATTTACAGTAAATCTTCGTTAAAAGTCATTATTCATTTTCAACTGTTTCCAAAAGAAAAACTAGTAATATTCCAGTGAAGCAAATAAAAATAATTCCGAATAACCAGAGCCAAAAATAATTTAAAAGACAATTATTATTTATTAGGAAATATCTACTTGGAACGCTGGAAACTCAACATACCAAAGAAGAATATTTGTAATGGCTGCCAATGCCGCGACATCATTCTGAAATAAAATATGACATACATATTAAAGGGTTGCATTGCATAAAATCATATGAATTTGATATGCTGCTTGTTGGATGGATAAAGGCTTCAAGGTAGTGGAGATATTTCAAACCTACTTTTACTAATTAACTTTGCCGTACTCTGATGCTGACTTAATGAAATATAGATAAGGCAATAAATCCCTTATTGCGTTTTGAGTTATATATAATTTAGCGTTTATGGCTAAATCGAACATTTCAACTGAAATTATTCTTCCTTAGGGTTTAAAATCTAACCCTAATTCCCTTGTAGCTTCTGAGGTATATGTTTTCTAACTTACGTTAGAGGAAAGTTTATTTTGCATTAAGACAATTTAGACCAAAAATCCAAACCTTTGCAGTACATGCCTAGTTTGACCCTGATTTGTTAAAAAAAAAATTAGTAAGGTGAAAAATTCTCTGGAAGTTTTTATCCTTGTGCGTCTCCCCCACTGCCCCCTGCCCCAACTGTCTTAACTTTCACATAAGAACCCATAAAGAAAACAGTAAAGGTGACTATTTTATTAGTCAAATTTTCCAAAGAAAAGCATTCATGGTACAAAATAACCACTTTCAAATGTTCTGGCAAAAGCAGTGCTCTAAAAATAAGGAAAACAATAAGTGAATTAGGCAGAATATTGTCGCAGAGTCAGAAGACTCATGGATTTAAATATCTCCTCTATGGTGCTGCTTGGCTTTACGTCTTTCAACTTTTGCTGTGTATTATACAGTATACCGTAACTGACATTAAATAACCAAGAGACATTTTTAAAAGAATGTAAAACTATGAGTTTTCCAGATTTCGTAATTTAATGATAAATCATCTCACTGAAAGTGCAGTAACAAAATTGTTCACTTTCTTAACGTTATGCAAGTTAAGACAAGCAACTCACATGTAGGCGTATATATATATATATATATATATATATATATATATATATATATATATATATATATATATGTGTGTGTATATGTGTGTGTATATATGTATGTGTTTATGCATATGTATATGTATTTTATGTACACATATATATATTGTATATATATATATATATATATATATACATATATATATATATATATATATATATATATATATATATATATGGATACATCCATAAAGTTGGTCTTGCAGAGTTATTTGAGAAAAATCAGCAAAGGACCGAAATTTTTGATGAGGCTCCAAAACATACAAGGCCATTTAGCTTGAGGGTAGTCTAGGAAAAGGGTCGTACCATGAGAAGATTCCAGTATCAAATATTCTTGACCGCGCCTTAGCGGTCGGTTGATGCCATGTCCAAGCTTCATCCTAGTAATTGTGAAATCGTGAAAAATTAAAAATTACTACTAATGAATACAGTGAAAATAATGGGGCTTACATACTTTTATGAAAAAAAAATCGGCGATTGACGGGTAATAAGTAGCGTTTTCTAGAATATAAATATTGACTTCAGCGAAATTGCAAACGCAAATGGTGCCTTCGGTGAAACATATAGAAGTAGATTCTTGCTTAGATAAGGCATGTAGGAGCAAATATTGACTTATTACAACCACAAGAAGAAAAGATTCTCGGTTTGCCTGCCCTTTTCTTTGAGTTACTGGAATATTAAAAAACTTCTTTCGTTAACTCATGTATTCGCTTCTGCAACTATCAAGCTGGATTTTGTTTTGATTTACGTCTTAGAGATTGGTTAGCAAATTCTAGATCAAAAGTGACGCCAGAAAAATCCCAATAATCAATTAAATAATCAGTCATAGATCAAGAATAAGTCCGGGGTAGGTTACTTACTGTATACTTTAAAACTAACAGGGAGACTCGGTGTAAGTCAGTAGGTGTCAGGGTTAAAAAAAATGAAAAGAACTCGTATCAAGCAATCTGGTCTACAGGGTGTTCATTGAGCAGGAGATCGGGTTGGCAAATAACAACAAATAATCCGTGAAGGGACCATGGGTGAGCGTACGTGATGGGGCATTAACTTTGGGGGAGCCACATTTAAGTACCGGAACCAGCAAGCTGTCCCGTGAGTTGGTGGGTCCGGTTAAAAACTCTGGGTACACTCGCCTTTTTTTTTTATTTTATCCTAGATAGCGTTTTTTGTTATTGTTCTGGGTGCGTTATGCACTACTTTACTTTCTCGATTGTGGTTCCTTAATTTGGTAGCCTATATTCTGACTCACACGAAACGCCACCCTTTATCTATATCCCCCATTGTCATTACTTCTGATTACGGGATCGTTTTTTCTTAGGGATAAAATATTCAGGAATCCAGTCTACAGTATCTCATATGAAAGTACAAAGAGCTGGTGACATAACAAACTTGATGATGATGATGTGGACTGTGAGGAGAAGCGAGAGAGGGAGGAGGGGAAAAAGAAAACACCTAGAAAGGACCGTCACAAAATTAATGCAATTCATTTGAGTCTTGTCCTGAATAATAATAACCGTATTTTTTACCCAGCATGTACTGAGTTCGTTACCTCAGAAAAAAATAACAGATGAACCATCACCATGACATATTTGTTAATCATTAAGTCTTATTTCTTATGCGTTCATTATAAGTATTGCAGTGTTAATTCATAATAAAAAAAAATAACATTTGCTCTGAGTGCCAAAAGAGACCTTACAAGCCGGTACAGTGCATTTTTTCGACGTTACTTTAACGCCGCCTGCAGGTGCAACCTAATGCAGCCTTTACTGTCATCGGCAAGGTATAATTTCCAACGATAGATGTGTCTATAGCTGCAAGAGAGTTTCGTGCACGATGAAACAATTATAAATTTTTTGTAAGTATATGGTATCAATATGAAATCTTGATGCCTCGCCTATAGTGACTTCACTTGCATCCGCCGCAGGCCACAAGTATATCGTCAAGAAGAAGGTCTCAGTAATCAGGGTCGCTGGTGCCATTATTGATTAGCAATAAAAATGGCACTTTGTACCAGGCTTCTTTGAAGGTGCCGCTGTTTCCGGGGAAATGCAGAGACAAAGAACCCATTTTCACATCTTTCATCAGAATTGCATATGCAGGCAGAATGATAACAAGGCATGCAAATGCCTTACTTTCTATCTATGAATATTCATATTAGTCGGGAAATAAAAGAACGGGAGATAATTACAAGTAATTTGTGATCGCAGCTGCTCAGCTTTTGTTAAGACTGCCATTTGACATGAAAGAAAGTACTCGGCGGAGTATCTAAAGAGCAAAACAGTAAAAACACAGAAAATTACCGTACTAATTAACAATACTTTCGTACAATGTACGCAGATTCATAATGTCTGCTCATGCCACCATTTCCAGCCGAACAGAAAAGAAAACAACAGTATTTATCAACAGAATTTCCCGCAATAAAAACAGTGTCACGTTCTGATTATACTGCGTTTTACGCTTGTTTGCCTGACAACTTTCACTCTCATACCCACAAGGTCATGCCGTGATTTGTTAGGTCAAAAACTCTCTCTCTCTCTCTCTCTCTCTCTACTATCTCAGGGAGCGAAGGTTGTTGAAGGGGCCCATCACGTGTCTTGATAGATCCTATTGCTTTCACAGATGATAGCAACAAAACGCCGAGAATCTCTCTCTCTCTCTCTCTCTCTCTCTCTCTCTCTCTCTCTCTCTCTCTCTCTCTCATAGTAAATTTCACCTTCTTGGTCACTTCCTCACAATACCTATGGTGTATCTGATAATATTTTTGTACCGCGTTAAATGCAATCCTAGACTGAAAATGAACGTTAAACACTATTGGCGTGTGAAAGCCGACATTGGGAAAGGAATGCTGCCCTTTTTGAGTAATACAGTCATTTTTCAAGAAGTAAATATCAATATACTTGGCGAATGAGGTCAGGGATGAATTGTATTTAATTTAAGCAAATTTCAGAAGAGTATTAATTGGTCCGTAAACTGAAAACCTCTTTCGCCATCTAGGAAATATGCACGCCAGTCCTGTTTTTTTTTAGGAGTGGGCGGGTGGGTGAGTATTCATCAAGCTCATTGTCCTTGCATTTCCCTTTTGTCCTAGGAGCAAATAACAATACGAATTCATCAAAGTAGACTGCCACGTGAGATAACCGATATAAAAATGGTTTATCTGATAAAAACTGAACGCGCTCGTAGAAAAACGACTCGGCCTTTCTCCTCGTCATCCAACAGTAAGTCAACCCACGCACCTGTATTGATGTTTATCGCACAAAAACATTCATAGCTTCTATTTTCATTATGAGTTCACGGTCAGTGCGAAAATAACTTCGTAGAACCATTTTTCTTCACCTTTCTTTTTTTTATATTTTAACCGTCTTCTATTATCTTCAGCCAATCATGTAATACTGGGTTGAAATTCTGGGTTAATATTATGACTTGCTGTCTCATCATCGACTGATTACGTTTAGAAGTTATTGGACTTCTGCCAAGTTCTTTGAGAATTCTCTGGTAAATCGATTAAATTATGAAAATATTTAAGAAAATGTAAGGATACTTCGATGCCAGTAATAAGCATGTTACCTACGTAAGCAATAAGCGCCCTCTTAATTTTCGGGTTACGAGGTAAATTCGCCTACACAGGAGAGACTCACTCATATCTAACAAAATAGCTTTTTTTTTAAACTAGACAAGGACTTAGATAAATGGTAGCAAAGATACGAGGAAGCAAAACAGAAATGAACTGATTTTTAAATGAGCATGCTGTTATTGTACCATAGACATGAAGAAAATGACAAAGTTTTTCGGTTTGTAACTGGCTAACGAAATCAAGCGGGGAATACACTCGTTGAGTATAGCCTGTGGTAGCTACATTGACAATGACCTGGAGAATGAAAGCTGGGATTCTATTTGCTTATTACTTTCCAAATATCCTTTCACTGACATGATGTTGAATTATTTGCTGAATCTCTAAAAGAAAGCCATTTTCACCGACTATAGCTACTAAGGCGTGAAAAATATCTCAAAGCGGTGTCAAATAACAGATATGAGAATACATTTGAACACTTTCGAACATGATTCTTATTTTCCATAGCATTTTACCCCATTTTCATATTCTTTTGCCAAAAGTTTATTCGAATTTTTCTTGCTTAAAGATTTTCCTTCTTTTTGTTTAATGCAGACATCCGTCAAAGCGCTATCACAGACTCGCCCTTCCTTTCACTTTCAACAGATGAAGAGACCCTCTATTAGATGACCAAGTAAGCAAGAAATAATCTGTTCGCGGAACATCCGTATCTGAATGGTCACACACATGAATAAGGCCAACGCTCCTCCGAAGCAAATGCTTTCTTTCAAAATTGTATGATGCAAGTTAAGGTGACAGACGGGTGAATAAAAAAAAAAAAAAGTGAGAGGCCAGATCTGCCTACCACATTTCTGTCTGCAATTGACGCAGAATGCATACAATCTATACAAATGTCCGATTGACAGTCAGTCTGCCCATTGCAAAGTTACATATATTTCATTTTAATCGCTTTCTGGTCATAAAGCCGCCATCTGCTACAGCTCTCTTCTCTTAAAAGTAAATCTTAGTCTACCGCAAGTCTGTCTCAGTTATTTTTCTCTCCCTTGTTACTGCGTGTGCAATACTATCTATATAAAACTAATTTTTTTTCTCTCCCTCTCGCTTCTCACGTAAATGTCATCTTACTGGGGAAAGCTGGTATAGTTTATACGAGATTCATGAAGAAGACGAGTAAAGAAACCTCAAAGACAAGCTGCACCGCTTTATTAAGCGTGACTGGCACTCCCTCCCTCCCGTATGTATCAGGGATGGTAAAAGTTGCGTAGTCGCACAAGTTATTAACCCATAAACGACAAAGAAAAGATGAAATTGGAAAAGAGAGTATTATTGCCCCACCCCACAAATATTACGCTTCCAATGAAACTCGCGTAGTATTAATTCACAAACCACAAAATATAAAGAAAATGTGGAGAGATTGATCATTTTCTACTTCAAAACCTTGCAGTGATAACTGTATCGGTTAATCTATATTTTTTTTACCTTGGTAGGGGCAAGAGAGACAGCTAGATCTTCTCTTGAAAGTATCTCTTGCAATTTGAATAGAAAAATTAAAGTTAAATGTATATTCTTCAAGACTAACTCATTCGTATTCAGAAACAGCTGTGAATTACAGAAATAATTTTACAGGGTCTAAAATCTCATGTTCTTGTTTTTAGTATTATTATTATTCAGATTTAAAAGTGTACTTTGGAATAACGAACCTAAAAAATAATACGGGATTATCTTTAGTGACAGACCCAAACAAGTTTGCCTGGGAGACAAGGAGTGCGTTGGGGCTGTTCCTTGCGTTTTCTTGACGTTACGACCTAGACAGATTGCTTAATCTTATCATAGCAATGACTTCATGACCTACCTGAACCAGGAAGCATCTCGGAGTCGTTAAATGCGTCACAAAGGAAGTCCAATCTGGACGTAATTCTTCCTCAAAGAAATTAATCAGTCATTGTCAGTAAATGTATGTTTTATTTTAAAAGCAATCGGCCTTATACGTACCTGCCCTTTGGTTAAATATAGCCCATCTTCTGCCCTTTTAATGCGTTTGATTACAAGAATCACCTTGTAGGGTATACTGTACGATGATCATTTAAAAAGTTTTCCCATCAGCCAGAATGATAAGTAGTGACTAAAAGATTTTGATATGACTGCATTCTACAGTCATGTAAGTGATTATACACAAGTATTAAATAATCTGTCTTTTTCATTAAAAAAGGTGTTCTTTACAGTTACTATATCCAAGGAAAATCTGAGTACATACAGAAAGCAGTGGCTGCTTATATACAAAATAAGTATATGACCACTGATCTAATCATGAAGGTAGGTAGGACTCACTTTTTCATATGTTTTTTGAGCAAGTGCTCCTGTTATCAAAATACAAGAGCTGCTCTTGTGACGCCTCGGAAAAGCTGACTACAGAACTCATCGACGCAGTCCACATAATCAGTGCGTAAACACAAGTGTTATTGCCAAGGTTTCTTTCACATCTCAGTTTAACAACTAAGAGTCCAGTCAGTTCCCACTATTTTATTCATCAGAATAGTCACTTTTAAGATATCGTTTACTTGTTCATTGTATGGCACATCGTCATATTGTTTGTAAGGGCGTACATATACGTATAGATTAATGGGACTATGATGCACCAAAAACATTGTAAAGTTACCAAAGAATTAAAGGTTGTGGGACGGTAGAGGAGGCGTTGAACGTAGAAATGATTGGTATGTCTATTCAAGAAGTAGTTATGACATGGAGGTGCCATCTATTTAAGAAAATTATAAACCATAATGGCCCAATAGTAGACACCCTGTGCCATGAACTAGAAATATATATGATTATGGTGATGATGATACTGTTGATGATAATATAAGCTGAATATCAGCTCATCAAAAATTAGCTTATTTATCCGTATCAGTCATTTAGGTCAAAGAGATAAGTATCAAGTGATATTTGATGCTTGGCCTACATAAGCACATAATGAACCTTGGTTGTTTATGTAAATTCGGGCATTCAGAGGCTTATTTGCTGAAACATAAAGGACGAGGCACGCATAACCCGCAATACATAAATTTATGTAGACAGCATGGAATTTGTACAAGTGTGTGTCAGTCAAGGACACGTGTATATATATATATATATATATATATATATATATATATATATATATATATATATATATATATATATGTTATGTACAGTATCGTATGTATGTGTATATGTATAGATGTATGTATGAATGTTTGTATGTATGTATATGTGTGGGGGTGTGTGGTAAAGAACCATTTACATCCATACGCATGTTTGAATGATGTTTATGCTGTGAAACCCCCTAAAGGAGAGAGAGAGAGAGAGAGAGAGAGAGAGAGAGAGGAGATGAGAGAGAGAGAGAGAGGAATGTTTGAACTGCCCCCCAGTAGGTGAGATTCCCTAGTCGAGGCCCTCCCCATTTTGAACGGTGTACATTTTGAAGGAGCAGTGGATATTCAACATCTGGTGCTTTTTCTCGCTCCTCTTTTTCTATGTGCTCCTATCGCCGACGCACAATAGTCGACTGACAACTAGGTACCTATTTCACTGCTTAGGTCAGTGAGGAAATATTGGATTTCAGGGAACGGGCCAATCCTTCCCTCCTCGTCTGGTCCGAAAACTGTATATGGGACAGTCAGCTCGTAAATGAGTCCGCTCACCACTGCTGCATGAGAGAGAGAAAGAGGGACACTACACTAAGTAAAATGACACTCTAATCAGCCATTATTATACACGGTTGAATCTTACAAAATCTAAAATAAAATGGGAAGAAAAACGCTTTCTCAATCAGTATTGGAAAGTTATTTACTAAAATTTGCAGTTTCCGTTGCATCTACAGTAGATCAGTGATTTTCTGTTGAAGGAAAATCTTAGAAACAAGATACATATGTATGTGTGAGTGTCATAGTTCAGTAGTAGTGTCAAAATATTTAATTGTGGTGATGTTTTTGAAGTCCCCCAATACCATTTTCTTCGTTACAGTCATGGCAATGAGTGAAGTCTAGGTATAATAATATTCTAGAACTTTAGTTAAATACGTTAATATCATATAGTTGCTTGTTTTTTAGAATATGTTTGTTTAATCAGATGTAAGCGAAATGCCAGAATATTTGATATGTTTACAAATACGCCAAAAGATTTTCTTAGAAGTTTTCATATTTTTTCCCTCAATCACAATAGCTAAATGCACTAACATAGGTGCGTTTATCGTACACTCTTATACAAGCTATCTGTATGGAAGCTATCCTGTAAAAATTCCTACTGAAGCTTGTGAATCTATAATGCGCGAAAATTACCAGTGCAGATTATATATATATATATATATATATATATATATATATATATATATATATATATATATATATATATATATATATATATATATATATATATATATATGTGTGTGTGTGTGTGTGTGTGTGTGCATATTATACATATACATATATATATATATATATATATATATATATATATATATATATATATATATATATATGTTAATAGGTAATCCCCATTATTATTATTAACTACCCCTTCTAAAGTTATATGCATTATAACTTTTTGCATATATATATATATATATATATATATATATATATATATATATATATATATATATATATATATATATATATAATATACTCATACATATACACACACGTATGTTTTACGCATAGAGGTAGAAGGGTCAGTTAACAATCATAATGGGATTATCATTCAGCATCAAAATCGTAAACTGCGCCTTGTTTAGTTATATTTTACCTTGCCGCTGAAAAAGTAACAGTATATTTTTGTATTAATTCATTTCATTGGTCATTCAGCGAAAGCAGCAACAGTTTGCCGTGTTAGGCAGGAAAACTTAACGCGAATAATTAGGTTTCAGGAGAGTATAACAGTACCTTTAGAGAGGCAATCATTACGTACAAAACCAATTATTAGTATCCTAATTTCTTAAATGTATTTTAAATACTTCTAAAAGTATTTAAGGTGGTCGGAAAATACCAGACGATGATAAATAAATAATATTGCAATATATATATATATATATATATATATATATATATATATATATATATATATATATATATGTGTGTGTGTGTGTGTGTGTTCATATATGCGTTTTGTGTGTGCTTAATTACCATCAGCAGACGGACAACCTAGCTATTATCACAATACAGTATTCAACCTTTGTAATCGATGAATATAATAATTTGATAAATTTTCTTTTTTCTCGATGTGTGTGGTAACTCAAGAGTAGGAAAGAAGACTGTACTAATCTCTTGTTGAAGAGAAACAAAAAGAAAAAGGCAGCTATCACGTTACCCCACATTTCCATTTTGGTTACATGGATGACCAAAGAAACCTTTTAAACCTTTCTGGAGAGGCTCGCGTTCATTTGAAGTTTCAATAACAACATCCACAACGAGACGACAACAACAGAAAAAATCGAATATTGGAGTTCGCTAAATGGGAAATGCGGTGACACATCATCAGCCTTAGCAGTACATTCCTTCGAGCAGCGATTAGCAAGAGCTCCTTCGCGGTGAACCGCCTGTAAATACACAACAATTAACTTGCAAAACGCTGTACTTGAAGTTGACAGGAACCTTCGTGTAATTAAAAGCTGAGCGATACGGCCATTTCTTTGAAAAAAAAAATGGCTCGTCTTCATCGGAACATAGTGTCATATATTGCTACTTACTAGACATCCTATTTAATGAGTAACAAAATGCACGTAGTCATGTATGCTTAAATAACCTATTCTAAAACTAATTACTGAAATAACTGCAATCATGAGTATTTTAGTCTCGAAGTTTGAAATACGCTGTACAACAAATCATTGTCCACATATTAGTACTTCGTTTGCTTTTCCTTCTCCTCTTTTCGTATATATGTGTTTGCATCGGGTGATTTACGCCTGTTTTCTTTTTACACAGATGATCTCTGATCTCAAGTTCGAACACCAGCCTTGTCTTCAGCGACACGCCTCGTCCTTCGTCGGGACTTCTTAGCTGTTTTTGCTATTGAAACCTGAAGCATGTGTGCTAAATTTTGCTAGTCATCATCCTTACATACAAGAGCAGTAATATCGAATACAATATTGGGAGCTTTGAAAACAGCGACAATGTTTAAAGGAAAAAAGATGAGGAAAAACTGAGAACCAAAATGACGTAGAGAAAATATATTCAAGAAACTCCACCTTTCTCCACCCTGTCTGGTGTCTCGAAAAAGGAATACTTTCATCGTACAGACAGTATCACCTTTAACTTTCCATATCTTCTTTTTTTCTTTTCTTTTCTTTTGACAGAAGAGGCCGTTAAAATAAGAGACCACTGAAGCTCCAAATAGCATGAGAGGCGGTGAGGAATTTTAGAAGTCTTTCGAAGATGACACGAGAGTTTCGCGCCCGAGTGGCTTCGAGACATGTAAACAACGTTCTATATAATAGAAACCCAGTGTTTTGTTGTGCATGGCTTCAGATTGACGCAACGCTTTTGATATTCAAGTCGTAAAGACGATCTCGTCATTCGACACTTTTACTTTTCTCTTCAGAAGATATGTCTGACGTTCGCAGCAATCGAACTTTTGAGATTACGTATATGGAAGAAGCATTATTGCATGATGTTACCGAGATGTGTAATAATATCAGTTTTTTTTCTTGCGTATATCTCACGCAAAAGAGGGCATTAAAGGTGATGCAAGCGCATTAATGCAAGCACGAGATGTTTACATATATTCAAAGAAGGTAAGACAGAACATAAAAGTTTTTAAAGATAGTCTTTGGAAATACTAACAGTCCAGGAGCAAAGATTGAAAGTGTACAATGTTTTTTATCGGTTTTTCAGACTCAAGAATCCTGAGCATCGTCGATGGTAAAATAAAATAGTGAAACTGATCGCCAGTTAGGTGGGTAGTATGCGTATTATAATTTTAAACGAGTTAATTTTGAAACTGATTCACACAGCATTATGTACACTGAGAAAGTCTCGCAAAAAGTATGGAGACCTGTTTATCGTGACTGAACGTTTCAAGTCTTTTATTTTCCATGTTTGAATATTGTTTCAGCTTTTGGTCCTCAGCAGCTCGCTCTCATTTTAAATTGTTGGACAAAAACTGGATCCCTGTTAATCTCTGGCCCCGTCATTAAGCTACCTCATTGTGCATGCTGTGTAAGATGTTTCATAATTTTCATCAGTTTATGCATTCAGGTCTTCTGAAACTACATCACCCACCACGCAGTACTGGATGTGTAGTAAACTCTAGCAGTCTTGTCTTTTCCGCTGAGGTTCTATACCACACAGCTTTTGTAGAAGTTTTACTCTTGTTGGGACCAGATTGTGGACTGACCTTCGCAATCCTGTAATTTTAGAACCTCGAACTTGATACAAATATATTTTTGTTGAGCAGGCAGACATAAGTCTCAGTTAACGTTTATTTGTTTTAGTCTGACCTTGGTATACATTTATGTTATTTCTTTTTTCTCTTATAGCTTGTTCTTTAATTCTTTATTTCCCTTTCTGTTCCGGGTTCCTTTCTGAGTTGGGGTTCTTGGTTTTGTACCAATCTGCTCTCCCAGCTATGACTGCAGTGAGGCTTTTGATAGAAATAACAATTTGTTAAGTCTGTAGAGAGCAGATTACTTGTAAAAGCAATAAGTAATGTCCTAGCCTTTTCCCTTTCTTAGAAAGAATACATTTTTCTAATTCACCAGTACGGTAGCTTGATTTATATCAAAAATAAATTCAGGCCTCAGTAAATATCTGTCTGTAAATGGGACAAGGCAAATGTGGAAGTCTCATCGCAAATAGAGCAACATTAAGCCAGTTCATGATATACCTGGAATATAAAAGGAATTGTCCTGGAATCCTATCAAAATTGCATTCGAATTGGCGATAAAACTCGAGAGAAAATAAAGTGCCCTTTGTGTGAAAATAACGGAACTGAGAACTTAAATGGTCTCCATCCCGATGAAAATTTGGTCAAAATTTATATTCTTTATACCAGATCAGGAACCGGAAAACGTAAATTAGCACTTGTTTGCAAACATACAAGAATTTTAATTTAAGGAGATAAAATCGGGTAGCGACATGTATATGTATTCCTTTTGCGAACGAATGGGTGAGAGGGATGTTTATCTTTTTATCAGAAGGAAGTTGACAGGTGTAACTGCAAGAATTATGAAAGGTCCACATTACTAGGCATACTTGAATGTTAAGGTTTTTCGTAAGCAGGGTATATAACTAAATGATTAATAAGGAAAGAGCAACATGAGTTTAGAAAAAGATCTACAGATAGACTGTTTACTATCTAATTACTGGCATCCATGAACCTAGAAATAGCTTACAATTGATTGGAAAGATACAGCAAGGAGAGCTTTTGAACCCATATAATGTAGAAAAGAGTCTCTCCATAACAGTTCAATATTTTTACTGGAAGCAGTGATTAAAGAACTCAAGTAAAGGATTGAAAATGACGGTACAAGTGATGGAATGAGAAAAGTGGTGTAAATGGAGAGTGGAGTGGCTGATATTTTCTAATAATACATGCACTTGGTCATCTTGATAAACTGCAAAGACTAATGAACGAGATTTCAAAGTATTAATAAGATGATAAGTTGAATTTGATATTGGCAAGAGTAAGATTACGATAAAAAAATTTAGCCAGGACACTGGAGCAGTGACAATTGATATAAATCGTAGAGGAATAAAATTGTTTGGTTTAGTTTGGCAATAAATGTAGTAGATAATGACAACGGTAGAGGAGAGGGGAATCACGGAGTACTTGCAAAAAGAAGGCACCAGAAAAAATCTTCATGAGGGAAGTGAAAGTGTTCGTGCTGAATTCAAATGAAAGAAAAACTGTGGATGTTATTGAGATAAATTGTCTGCTTATTATACAATGGGTAAGACTCGTAGGAATTGTGTGAAGAGTAGAGAAAATGCGAAGATGCAAAAGAGGTTGAAAAGATTGAAGGTAGTTTGATCATATGGAGAAAAGAGAGGAAGATAGGTTAATGCAAAGGATGTACAGTATATACTGTATAACTCAGAAGTTTTGAGAGGGAGGGAAGTTAAAACCGAGAGGTGTTGATTAGGGGAAACGGATTATTCAGGAAGCAAAGTAAAGTTTTAGAGGAAGGGAAGTTACAACAGAGAGGTGTTGATTAGGGGAAACGGATTATTCAGGAAGCAAAGTATACTACACTTTTAATCAACATTCATTAATCTAGAATAAGCGAGTACGTCAGAAACACGTAAAACACTTGCATTTTGAACTTATCGCTAATGTTAACTTCGTCGTATTCAGAGTGAATATCAGTCCTCACTACTTAATTTTTAAATATTATTGCTTTTATCCGACGATATTGCTGTAGACAATTAAAAAGAAATTTCGGAGTTTACTTTGAATACCATTTCTCTAATTCTCTAATCAGTGATATGACATATAAGCAAATGTCACAGAAATATCTACAGAACGATTGAAAAAGAATAGATAAGGCAGAGGCACAGAAAATTACAAATACAACCAACTTCCTCCTAAAAGGCGTATCACAACACACTTGCAGCACCATGAAAACCAGCACTTTCAGACCTCAGGATTGAGACATCTGAAACAGAGTAGTATTTTGATAAATCAGCATACGGTTTGTAGTGATACAAGCCGAATAGTAATTTGAAAAATAATGAATCAAAATTACACGTGTCGTAGGAAATAAACTCAAAGCGGAAACGCTTGGAAAGACCCGCAGACCCAAAGGCTAAAAGAACGGAGACGCTGCTACGCGGAAGAAAGTCGCAAATAGCTATTGCTTTATACTGAAACTCATACATACATAAATACATACATGCATACATAGAGGATATTTAAGAAAATTAAAGGGTACAGGTATTAAAAAATTTTGTGTTTATAACAAATGAGCTGCACTGTTTGTCCATCAGATTATCTAACAAATACAATTTACCAGTATGCCAAAAAAGTTTGGCACGAGAGATATTGAGAGAAAGGAAAAATAATTAAAATTACTATAAATTAGGCCATATTTATCGGACACAGTATACGATCATACACATGAATGTCTAGACTTTCATGGTAAAGCGCTTCTAGAGTTATGATCTCATTTACAGATTTTTAGATATATGGGAAGATTACCCCTACTGAAGCTATACGTTGCGTGAGTTTCGAAAAAGCATGTCGATGAAAAAAATATCTACGCTTTAATCTAAAATATTGAGGAGAAAGTTATGGTCAAAAGATGGAGAGTAATTCAAAGAAGTGAAAACATTATAAACAAACCCTACTTTAAAAAGCACTCGTCACCTTTCTATCATTCAAATAACCAAGAATTCGTGTCTGCTTTTGACACGCTTCCTTCCGTGCGCGTTTGTCTTTCTGCTCCAGTTTCCGAATGAGGTAAGATTCCATTTGTAGGTAACTTCCGACGTGAAGACGCAAGTTTTTCTTAAAAGTCCCTTGCGGGTAGAGTGTCCGTTAAGCGTGAAGCAAAAAGAGCACGGCAGTGTTAAGTTTCCCACTGAGGGCCCCTGGATGGATTGTGACGTTTCAAATTTATTTTCATGTCATGCATCAAGGCCTATTTTTCATATTTTACCTCATTTCGGCTTTAATAATTCCGTGGTTTTGCCCCCCCCCCCCAAAAAAAAATTAAATTATAAAAAAAAGTTTTCGGTGATGCTATGATTTTTTTTCCGACTGACATGAAATAATGATAAAGCAAGAACTTCGAACGGCGCTCAAATTCTCTTCAGTGTGAAGGTGATTTTCCTTCAATGCGAACCATTTTTTGGATGTCGCCTTCCATGAACCGTAACCAAAAGGTCACAGTAGTTCCTCCTATAAAGCCATTCCAAAATCCAAAGACCGAGAGACTTGTGAAACAGTGAAATAACCTTTCATTGACCGCACCACTCCAAATGACGGAATGACCAAACGCGAATGGTCTAAATGCAAGTGAATTAAGTACCAGACAGTATGATTTCCGCCCATCATACAAACGAAAGCCGATGTAAAATATCCTCGGAAGCATCAACACACTTTAGAAAATGACACTGAGTATCACAGGTAATTGCAGCTGCGTTTCGTAACGATTGTAGATAATGATGAGGGCCATTAGGCTGTCTGTATACGATAATGATAGCCAAGGTTCTATATCCATCACTCCCATGGCCCCAGGTGTGCAACAAGCGGTTGCCTTTAGGGTACTCATCTGTGGCCAGTCCAATTTGTTTCCTTCATTTTCTTGTTTCGAAAAGGAATAATCTTCAACTTTACTATGCGAAATACGAAATCTCTTTCGCAACACGATTTCAGTGAAACGGTTGTTTTGCCCCTTTGTTCTTTCTGGCCTCATTGTTGCTAAATCTACCTACTGTAATAATGGGAAATTATGATTTAATTTGCAAATCAAAACATCGCCCAGTCAATACATTTCTAGACATGAATAAGCTGCTTTCATCTTCACTGTGGCGTCGATGACCGTAGGCGTTGGTACGCCCCATTACTTATCAGTCAATCATCTCTGCTGAAGTACCAAATATTTTCGCGAGTTAAATTATGACGACGGGTATTTTGGAATTTAAATATAAATATATGAAAAGATAGCATTTATATATACGAGTATGTGTGTAATATATATATATATATATATATATATATATATATATATATATATATATATATATATATGTGTGTGTGTGTGTGTGTGTGTGCGTGTGTTTGGTATGGGTCGTCTGTATTTTAGCGTACTTAATTTGTTTTACCAGTTTTCTGTTTAACCTTTCTCTGGAAGCCAAACATAGTTGTCACGATAATCCTGGTTTTTCTATATGAATGCATATTTATATATATATATATATATATATATATATATATATATATATATATATATATATATATATATATATACATAAATAAATATATATATATATATATATATATATATATATATATATATATATATATATATATATATTATACAGTAAACTGCAAATGTAACTTATGTCAAATCAGGAATGAAGGGTAAATTACCCCAAGATATATATATATTATGTATATATATATCCATTATTACATGTATATATATATATATATATATATATATATATATATATATATATTCATAAGAACTCAGGTAGTGGATAGCCTTAGCTAGTAAGTCTTAACGCTCCTCTCAAAAATTATATAGACAAGAAAAGTCGACATAATGTACTATTACAATGCGACTGCCCGGTGGAAGGGACAGCCTGAAGCCCTAATTTTGTCACCTTATCTTTGGAAATGAAAGAAAGACAAATGGCAAAAGAATCGGGCTAAAGCCTGGAGGAAGTGGCAAACCGGTCATAATTTTCTTGTCTTTGATAGTGACGTGAATTTTTGAAAAACGGTATAATATGCAGGTTATGCCCCATTTCGATCCCTTAAGGTAAAATAACTGGCAGGTATTCTAAGCTAAGACTTAGACTGAAACGGTCGGTTATTAGCGGTGTATTCATGAAGGGTAGGAAGCTGAATTCAGGAAACATGAAGGTTTTTTTTTTAGCCGATTACGTGCCGTGATCCCGCTTCAGACTTCTAAATGTAACTAATCCTGGTGGAGATTTCAACCCCAATGTTTCTTTTACATATCCTCCGATGCTGCTAGGAAACGAAGGGTAGCTCGTTTGGCTTCATTTATCTTCAGGGATGATGTCATCATTGTCCATCTGCTGTAAAAGAATGCTTGATTGAGACATGTACATTGGTGTCGCAATAACTAGTGTTAAGGATGTGGATGTGCATGGACGTGGTGCGTAGTTACATTGCCACTTTTGTGGCCCATCTTCCATTGCCTAAATTATCTTGCCCATTCCTCTTTTGCTGTGATTGCATTAATGTATTTGACTGTTAGTTGGTTTACATTATTCATTTGCTATTTTCATCTGCATATTACCTTGCTGATTTCCGCTGGTTTTCTTTTTTTTTATCTTACATATGGTCATTTTCTCCTATGGAGCTTTGCTCAACGAAGCGAAGGCCGTGTTGGATTGTATTACACAATGTGCGCTCACTATGGCACCGAGTTCCTTAAATTTTTCTTGCCGTTGCATTTTGTTCTCTTTTTAGTACTGAACTAATATTCTCTCTCTCTCTCTCTCTCTCTCTCTCTCTCTCTCTCTCTCTCTCTCTCTCTCTCTCTCTCTCTCTGTGTTTTGTGTGTGTGTGTGTGTGTATGTGTGTGAGCGAGCGTGTGTTGGGTATTGACATTATTCCGTAATCTTCCTCATACGCGCTCATCCACCCCTACAGGTTTTTCGAAGTCTTTATGGAAGGCCACTGACCTACGATGCCCGATACTGTACGTCTTGTCTTCTTCTATCGAGTCTGATAACAGTCGTAAGTGCCCTCTTTGGTTCCTTCTTTACTAAATA
The DNA here is from genome assembly GCF_040412425.1 of Macrobrachium rosenbergii. Lineage (NCBI taxonomy): Eukaryota > Metazoa > Arthropoda > Malacostraca > Decapoda > Palaemonidae > Macrobrachium > Macrobrachium rosenbergii. Next base: position 62,627,726 of record NC_089795.1, read on the forward strand.
GTGGTATTCTCAGAAAAATATCCAGAATCGTGGAAATTTTGTTTGTACAAAAGTACAAAATGGCTTTGATGGTTTGATATACTTGATATCTGCAAAACTCACTGTGATTTTAATGTGACTTTTATTATCTTATCTCCTGAACCGAGAGAGCGCTCTAAACACAAAAGATAAAGCTGATTACATAGATAAATAGACAGGCCTCAGCAGTGAGTCTAGAAGATTATTTAATAATAATAATAATAATAATAATAATAATAATAATAATAATAATAATAATAATAATAATAATAAAATCTATATTAGTAAAGCGAGTAAATATAATATTTATGTAATCAGTAAAATCAACAGCAACAGTAATGTGTATATATATATATATATATATATATATATATATATATATATATATATATATATATATATATATATATATATATGTATATATATATATATATTATATATATATATGTGTGTGTGTGTATACACACATGATCGAAGCCATAACCAGAGAGGCAAAGAATAGTTGGCATTATTGTGCAGCACAAATTCGATAACTAAGGGAAAATGCAAACAGAAATAGAAAATGACACTCTTAAGTTTAAATAACTAATTCGCTTTCAACTTACCTGATTATTTTTGAAGACTCCTTTAAGTCCTAAAAGTCTCAACGTTTAGTTAACTGGTTGCTTAAGACCACTGATTTTGTTCGTTTTTTCTACATTTTTATATCGTTTTCCTTCATTCTGTAATTATTTTGTATAATTTTTCCTTGTTTTTTTAAGCCTTGACAGCACTCGTTCAAATCTAGCTATTGCAAACAATATGGTCTTGGGAACTCATGAAAGAACGAGTTTTTAATGTTTCAATAAGTCCTTTGAAATATCTGAAAATGAGATACAATTCATTTGAATGCTTTAGTAATAATAATAATAATAATAATAATAATAATAATAATAATAATAATAATAATAATAATAATAATAAAGTTTTCAATGTTCTTATCAATATGATTATGTGACGCACACAGTTCTTTAGTAAACCAAACAGCTGAGACTGTGATGTATTTGGAAAATTTCTTTAAAGATTAAAACGACAGGCAATTAAAAGTGCGTAAAAAGTTTGCAGTATGAATAAATTATCAATATAGAAATAACTACCAAGCCAGATGACCCTCGATAATGAATCCTTGACAAAGAGCCGTACTGATTTTTCCAAGTGGTTGTGAGAATTGAGTCTAATAATAAAAATGGAGTCACTGTTGCGGAGTAAAAAACTAGAACACGATAAAGGTACGTTTCATCAATCATCGAAGTCCATGAGTATATCAACAGGTATCTCGAAACACGTTTCCTTTTCCCGAAAGTTACTTTCTCTTTACTTGAAAAGCCTTCCGATATCATTTCCCTTTCAAATTAAACTTCACTTCTTACACTGTCCATGTAAACATATGTACGAACACCGCCCAAACACATATACACAAATATATGCCTTTTCACTCCCGAAAGAGAAAGGTGCAACCATGCAGTTTCTCAGCAAGTCTTTAGGGGTGAGGGTGCTGGCCCTGGGTCCTTTTTCTTGGCACCAGCAGATCCTAGTATCCATCTCAGTTGTAGTCACTGCCACATTAATAATTTAATTCCAAAATCATACACCTAAATAGAAGACTCACCGTTAGTGCATCGAACCCCAAGTATTTACTGTATTATTTAGCACCTTTTGCACACACTCTCAGACTTCCTGGACATTATGATCTTTCCTTTCCAGTATCGCTTCGCACCATCTATCCAGCACTTTCTAGGTCTTCTTCTTGTTCTCCTTATTAACATATGATTTATTCACTCTTTTCTCCAGCCTGTCGTCCTGCATGACCAAACCATCTCGAAATCTACTGTACATCCTTTCACCTATGTTTATCGTCGCTGCGTCTGATCATCTCCGCATTTCTCGCCCTCTCTGTCCTTCATAGGCTACATGTGTTATGTACAAACAGTGCATCTCAGGCGCTTCAGCTTTTTTCATTTATTAGCTTTCAATACACATAGTGACTTCTAACACGGAGAGCTGGTTCAGTAATCCCTTCATGCGTTATCGCCATTAGGCACTCCAAGTCTATTTCTTATCTGTGAAGGACTCCCTGCTGTCTTCCTTTATTCACTCATTCTGTGATTTGCCTCTTCTCTTATAAAATCATCATCCGTTACTTTCTCTCATGAAAACCTATATAAATCTACATCTCTCATTCTTCCACCATTCTTGGTTTCCTCTCACCCTTTGACAATGTACCCTCTCATTTTAATCTTGCCCACTTTTACTCTCAGATTTCTCCTCTTGCGAACACTTTCAAACTCTTTCACCAAAGTTATGCAGCTTCTCATCATCCTCAATCAGGACTGTATCATCTGCGAACAGAAACCATTACACAGTCTATTCTCAGCCCATTTTCTAATCCCACAGCTGTCTATTTGGTGACTTCTTGTTTCACTCCATCCATCAGGATATTAAACAGCCATCGAGAGAATGCATACCCTTGTCTCAGACCCACTTTTATATAAAAAACATTAACTCTCTCGTTTGCTTATTCTAGAACACGTTTCTCCTCCTTAATGACTTTAAATCGCTTTCAGCAATTCATCCTCTACACCTAACATCCTACGCAGTACCTCTCTATGTGTTCTGTCATAAGCACACACATATACATGTATATATATATAGATATATAAATTTGTCAAACAGATAAAAAATAATTATTCATGACACTCATAATGATTATTATGAAGACGATGTAACAGTTTATATATAAATTTTCCTTCTCGCTACAGCCTGAAATTCCAGGCTACCATGAAAGCTGCAATAAATTATAGTCGATTTGCAAATTATCGCATATTGTAGACGCAAACTTATATTTACGTTAAAAAATTGTAATGTATAATATGTGTTTCCCAGTTTCCGTTCATTAGAAGGTAATTGGGCGGTCATCTTTCCTTGTTTTGATATTTATCAAAGGTGTCGCTGAATTTTTATCGCTTTCGACCTTGAGAAAGTATCATATGATAAACACAAACAAAAATTTGTTTTGAACTTTCGTGAGCCAAACAAAAACAACTATTTTTTCATTGTGGATTCATAATAATGCTCTTATTCCTTCTTTATCCAGCCTTATTATTGCACATCGAAAATTAAATATTCAATTAGGGACTAAGAAATTACTTTCAAGACCTTGACATCATATGTAAAAAAAATTAAACGCACATGGTAAGGAAATTGTATGTCATTCTAAGTAATAAGAATTCCCGCGTCCATTAAAATAAAAACTTCTTTTTGAGGAAAGAAAAATGCAAGTTAGCCAACAGAAACAATTACGGATAGATAAAGATCCCAACCAGCTCCAATCATACCCGTTCCCGTGAGAGGCCCCTAACTTCTGTAATCCCAGACTGCCAAGAAAGTGATGGGAGAATTTAGAATTTAGGCCCAAGGCCAGTCGCTCGGACCTATGAGGCTCATTCGGCGCTGAAACGCAAATTGACGGTAAAAAGGTTTGAAAGGTGTAACAGGAGGAAAACCTCGCAGTTGCACTATGAAACGGTTATTAGGAGAAAGGTGGAAGAACGAGACTATAAACGGAGTTACAGTAAAAGGAATTAAGGAGGCTGTAGCTAGGGGCCGAAGGGACTCTGCAATTAACTTCAAGTATTGCCTACATTGAACTGCATGAGGTGCACTGACGACACTACCCCCCTTACGGAACCAAGAAAATTATGGACTTGCGGTCCATTATTCATTTGGCCTGAGGCCTGCAAGTGTTCGAAATCATGAAAAAGGAATCAGTCGAAACCGCACTTATTTTCCAACAGCATTAAATCAACCAAACATATCAATCCCAAAAGTAGTCGCATTAGTGCCCTTAATCACGAGAGATGAACCGAAACTGGCCTCATTTGTCACGAGGAAGGGACGCAAGATTATTAACCATAAGATGTTAGCCATGAGATGTAAAAGAACAAACCTAGATCAGGAGAAGAAGACAAAGGACTCAAACCACAGTCACTGATCACAAAAAAAAGAAGAGAATTCAAGTTAATCCAGTTGTTCATCAAAAGAAGTTAACCTAGGGTTAACATTCTTAAGAAAGGACCCAAGCCAAGAAAAGAAAAGTGAACTGAGGCATTTTTCACTAGACAGAATTCTGAGTCTTGTTAATCATTGACAAAACGAAAGGATTTAAACCAGAGCTCATGAAAGCGAATTTTAAGAGGTCCAGT
>NC_089795.1:62636984-62754484 GCF_040412425.1 Macrobrachium rosenbergii
GAATGGTGCTGAAACAATACAATGAAAACAACGTTTTGTCTGTGTTTTACTCTGAGGAGACCTCACAAAAAAATGTGTATTCTGAGTTACACATTCGAAAACTGTCAGAAATTTATGTGCAACTATAGAGCATCCACCAAATATTCTTTCAAAGTTACAGTCCAAGTTATTTGAAGAGTACTTTTCACTTTCTGTATAATTTTCATTTAAGATGTGAATCGATTTCTGTCTTATCTAGGATTATACGTTTTTAGATATTTTTATACATTTCGAGAAGGAAATTTCTGTTCTTTAAGGAAAAATCTTATTTTACCAGTATCTGAAAAATTATACCTAACTACTTCTTATTACAAAAAACTTTTAACACGTGTATAAGATCGACATTAGCTTTAGTATCTAATTTACATTAAAAATACAAATTCACCAATATGTACCCATTGTTTACATACATGATTCAGCACAGGATGTTTAGAGATGTCACAGGATTGGTTGGCATTCTTTTATTAAGCACGTATTGCTACAACAATCAGAAAAATTTAGCTCTAAAAATACAGCCTGTATTAAAAATTTAGCATTTATCCTACATCACATGACCTAGAATGGTGGGCAGATGGTGTTCGATAAAATCATAGCTCTGAAAGTGAATTTTTTGTAATCGTTTCAGATTTTGAAAGTTTTCCAAGTCAAACAATGGAGAATATTTTCACTCTTCCTTGGTTTATATCTAACTCAAAACACATGTGTTCCCCAGATGGAAAACTATCTTTAATAATTGGCTTACATGAACTTTTGTAAAAGAAGTTCGTCAACTATTCAATTTCATACCTTACGGGAAGAAAAAAAATTATGAGAGGCAAATTGTGAAATCAGAAAAGATACTGTGGGCAGTTACTTTCATCACTCCTTGCTGATGCGGCTATCATGCATTGTCATTATGCTGTTTGCCTGTCTTGTGATTGCTGCTATTCAGATGAAATATCCAAAGAAGGACATAAGGATGTAACGAATGGCCATTCATTTTGCCACCTAGTTTAGCACCCCCCCCCCATTCATAAATTCAAATTTTTATTCTCTTCTTTCATTCCTTGTGACTTGATAATGGTTTAACAATCTGGAAAAAGTCCTTCTTTCCTGAAGAATGAATTTCCTTTTATTTGGTATATCCTCACTCCGTGTGATCTGCCCGTTTTAGGAAGCATTTGCCCTAGTTCACTACACAAAAAGTGGACAATTACTTTACCAAAATATTTGTAGAATTATCTTATGGACTGATATAAAATATATACATAGAAAGCGTGGAAGGAGAAAGATGACTCTTCCTTTGTTTACCAATATAATCTCCATTGCTTCAAGAGCTGTTGCAGTGTCAGGAAGTATGTTGCATCCTACGCCTCCAAATACTCCTCATAGCATGATAACTTCATCATCATTGATCTCAAAATATTAGTCATGCAGAATCATGGCAGAATCCCGATAGAACCCACATAGGTGTCACTTGCTTGAATTTTTGAGGAGTTGGAAAACCATGAGGTTTCTATACCGTTTGAAAGTGGTGAACTCATGTCACATCTTCAATTACTAATCTCTAGTATTTTTTGTTAGGATAAACCCTACAACAAGTCAAGAGTGTTCTGAAAGTTTAAAGCCTCTTCTGGTGTTTACACTTATGGTAGTCATCTTACATACAACGTGCTCATCCCTAAGATAGCAGTTAAAGTAGTGTACACTAAGCGAGTGTTGATGCCCATGGTCTTGGCCATCTTTAAAATTCCCAGACGTCTATCAGCCAGACTCATGCGATGAACAGCTCCCATTTATTCGCCTGGTAGTTAATGTTTTAGGACGTCCGTACCGGAGGTCGTCTTCTGCTTGGTCAGTGCCACGTCTGAATTCACCAGCCAACTTCTTAAGAAATGAAACAGATGGGAATCCTCACCAAGAGTTTTAGTTATTTCTTTTTCATGGATTTCCACTATACCCTTTCTATATACCACTAAAGCTGACTGACAACCATATATGTATTTCACTGTTGAGGCCTACAGAGGCACAGTGGATATTTCAAGAAACTGAAATGTACCTTTCCCCCGCCTCGGATCGAACTTGGTACTTTTGCTGGTGAGGCCAGGCTGGTCAGTAACCACGTGAAAGTCATTGTAAATGTTTAAACTGTTTCTGTATTAAATGTGCACATTATTTTGGTGTTGGTCTTTTCTTATTTTCATATTAACAGTGGTGGGATTGCTTTGAACTCCATTTAGATCCATTTAATTCCATAACAGGATCGAACAGCTGTTTTGCTATGTTATATCATTTTCATTGTGTCAGCTGCAGGATTGTACAACAGGTAAAGAGCGGTTACTGACTGGCTGATCAATCAGGTCGATTAACTAACAAGATTTTTGCATTTTTGTGTTTCCCTATACTGGCTCTTATTATGAAAACTTGTTCAGTCTCTATCGCCCCAATAAATCAGTTGATCAACAGGCAGATATCCACCAACCGTATGCTGAAAAAATGCCTTCTTTAGAAATATAAAAACTGTCGACAATTACATTAGCAAGAACTAATGAAAATTATTAACAAAAACCACAGTAAAGAACGAAGATGTAAAGATGAGGTGAAGTTTAAATAGGCAGTTTAATGACCTGGCCTAACAACCATTCAGCTTTACTTTAATAACTGTTTTCTATCCACAAGCTGCAATAAAAACTAACCTAATGTTAAAGTTTGTAATGGAAATTCAGTGAAAATTACTGGAATGCACTAACAAAGCATATGTCTCAGTTAGCACATAACAAAACGGCAATGACTGACCTGAAGTTCAGTTACTTCTCAAAGGAAGGAAAGCCTATAGAAAGACAGAGCACGTCAACCACAAAATCATGAATACTGATATCTTATATCTAGTATATAATATATATATACATATATATATATATATATATATATATATATATATATATATATATATATATATATGTATATATATATATATATATATATATATATATATATATATATATATATATATATATATATATATATATATATATATATATATATATATATGTGTGTGTGTGTGTGTGTGTGTGTAGTATAAATGCAATATTAAAGTCAAAAGTTTTGTTTGAATCATTATTTTACATACATGGATTTTAAATAATTTGAAGAATAGTTTTGGTTTCTTCGAACCATCTGGGTTTGTATTATCAAGAATTTTCTTTGGGTATGTTTTTGCATCTTATTCATTCTGTCATCATGGATAAGGTTAACGTGGAACAATTTGTGAGGTATAACTTTTACCTTTACCTTGGCACCTGAGAAATTGGTACGGTTTCCGTTAAATTTCAGAAACTGGAGGCATCTATTAGACATTGTCTTATTCTTATACTATGTGGATATTCATCAAGGAAAAGGTAATTGTTTTCCTAGCTTAATGACCCGATCGTCCACATATAAAAATAGTTAAATAAAACATCGAAGCGGACAGTCAATCACAAATCCATCTACCTGTCAGTACAAAGAGTACAATATGTCCTTAAGGAAAGAGCAAAGAGGCCTCCTTCATGCGTAATGTAGTTCCAGAACGTTTCTAAGAATTCCTTGGAATGATATAAAGAAACCCACCAGACCCGCAAATTTTCTCAATATTTATGGAATAGCGTTATCTACAGATGCGTTTGTGACAAAAGGCATGACTTGTAAGGAAGCAGTTTAATAATCTTTTGGAACTTCGTAAAAGGAAATGCCTTCATGATATACACTACGGCGAAGCCCTAGAACAGCTTTAAGGAAAAACGGGAAACGTTTTTCGGAAAGTTGAACACTCGAAAAGAAAATGATTCAGAAATTGTCTATACCTTTAGTTTTGTCTGTTTCGAAAATACTCTCCCTAGCTGTACTGGACACACACACACACACTCACACATTATATAATATACATATATATATATATATATATATATATATATATATATATATATATATATATATATATATATATATATATATATATATATATATATATATATATATATATACTGTATATATATATATATATATATATATATATATATATATATATATATATATACTGTATATATATATATATATATATATATATATATATATATATATATATATATATATATATATATATATATATATATATGTATATATGTATATGAGTATATATATATATAATATGGTGGACTCCCACTGTTCTCATATGAAATTACATTTAATGCCTTACCTCATGGTTAACGATGTTGCGATTTTCGTACCATGAAATCTAACATTTTTTTTTAACTCGTCAAAGCAAGACTTTTTTTCTTTCTTCTTTCATATATTTAATTTAGTCGGAATTTGCAGAATTCATTGCATATAAGTATGAAGCACCGCTTCATTCTAGTTTACAAACCACTGTCAATTAGCACCTCATTTCGAGCATTTTGCTGAGATAAGGTACCAATTGAATTTTCAAAGTTCCTCTAATATAGATTTCTATCTGTACCGCGCAAATAACGAATTGCATTTTTAGTTTGAGATTCCCTTATAGCAGTGTGTATTATGCTTTAAAAACGGTCCGTTATGCCAGTGTGTAAGATCGTCCCAGAACTAACAATATGAACGCAATGAGTGGCATATGCGAGTATAAAGAAAGGCATTGCTAAATGGACATCAATTTGTATTTGTTTGACTCTCGGTGTTGCAAATGAGCCTCCTACTATAATAGCTGTGTTTTACGTTTGAAACTGTGCTCTGTAATCAACATAGACCTATCAAAACTAATGCTAATGGTGGCTAATGACGAATTCCTGGTCGCCAAAGTTGCGACATCTAAAACGTTGCGGACGATTCCTTTACCCGTAATGAATCTTTTCCATCGGCCCCCACGTGACCTGGCGGTTTCTCTTACGTAAGACTCGGAGTCCATTTTAACGTCGAAACAATAGCCATTACAGGTAAACAGGTATCGACCATGCCTCCAACAAACCCGAGAATCCTCTTTAACCTACTTTCCCGTGATGGCAACGTCTATAATCTCTCATACCGCAAGGCACAGCTTTTTGATATTTCGCATTTTGTGGGTTGTTTATCCGGACATCGAAACGATATCAGTCGATACTTTGCACGCACGGGCGTGTGAGTCCACAGATGGTGCCCTTTTGCAGTTATCAGTAATTACGACATAACTCCGCACAATAGCAGGGAAAATCGAAAAATGCGTTTCGACTGGATAAGGAAATACATCCGGGTCCGCTGTGGCCTTCAAGTATGCAGTAACGACTGTTTTATCATTCATTTTCCTTTATCATACTCTTTTGTTTTCAGTTATTTTCTAATAACGTCTATTACAATAATTCGCACGTTCTTAAAGCAGATATCGTCCGCACATACACACACATATACATATACATATATACTGTATATATATTCCAGGAAAAATTGTTGAATGATGTATTTACACAGGAATGAAACAACCAAATATAAACAATTATCTGTGATGTCGTGATCCATATACCTCAGTCATCCTCTTGCTACCATAACATCTGCTTCAGAAAAGTAACTTCTTGAACCCATGGAAAATAAAATTTTGAGATGATAACATCAAGTTCCTGACCAAGCTTGATTGGAAACCAGGAAAAATATACAACAAGTTTATCGATTCTTCTCCATCTAAATCAGTTGTTTATGATTGGATAAAGCGATTTATGGTCAGGATAAAACCCAAGAGGGAAGACCATCGACTGCAAAAATAAAGAATTGTGGCTTTGGTGCAGAATCTATATGAAGATCGTCGGATTACTATCGATATGATAGCTAATGAAACTGGGATCTCCATGGTTCCGCATTTTCAATTTTAAATAAAATCTGGTTTGAGTAAACTTTCAGCACGTTGAGTCCCAAAGCGTTGCGCGAGACCAACTGCATCAAAGAGCTGAACTTTCTCTTGCAGTTTTAACGAAGATTGAATCAAATGAATCTTTTTGACCGGATTGTTACTGGGGATGAAACTTGGATCCATCAATATGACCCAGAAAGTAAAATTCAATCAAAGCAATGGTTACCAAGAGGTTCAGCTGCACCAGTGAAGTTCAAAGTGGCATGTTATGGCAACAGTGTTTTGGGACCTGATTTCATCATACTACAAAGGTGTTTTGCAAAAACTGACTTAAAAACGGGAAAGTCAACCATCATGATAACGGCACATTCATCAAGGGTTGCAAGAAAGTCCTACGGAAATAGGTGGGAAACTCTTCCACATCCTCCTTATAGTCCTGATCTTGCTCCTTCAGATTTTTCTGTTCCCAAAACTCAAGGAACACTTAAGAGGAGTCCGGTTTGAATCTTTGGATGCTGCCAGTTTCAACATGGTTTAATAGAAAGGCATGCAAATTTCTACAAAAGAAGGGTTGCAGAGGTGAAACAGCGCCTTGAAAAGTGTATAGAAGATCGAACCTGGAACTTTTTTGACTTACCCTTGATTATTAGGCTGTATATTCGCCATTGCCTTTTCTCCTTAGAAATATGGAGTTAGAGGGGCTCTAGAGAATTGCTAGCCCTATGTCCTCCTGTACCCTAGTTTCAGCTGTCAAAGCCATGTAATTACCTGACATATAATTCACTGCTTAGGTCAACAGAGGCATAGTAGTTTTTTAATAGGACCTGCGCATCCTCCCATTAAAGTCCAGGAATCGAACCTGGTTCCCCTTGATTTTTAGGCGATGTTAGCACTGATCGTCCCATGATGTCATATATATATATATATGTGTGTGTGTGTGTGTGTGTGTGTGTGTGTGTGTGTGTGTGTGTGTGTGTGCGCGTATGTGTGTATGTTTATATATGATTTAGTGAAGAAGGTGTGGAGCTTATTTGCGAAGCACTTATTTGAAAAGAGAAGTTTGTATTCAGCTGTGCAGGAGGACCGTAAGGGTGGATAGGCTAATCAATGATAAAATGAAAGAGAAAAAAAGGAAGATAAGTAGCAAAAATAGAGAAGGTGAACCAGAACTTCAGAGAGAACAAGTTGTTTAATAGGGAATTAAATACAAAAAGAAAGGGTAATGACCGAATGTATCTCATAATAGGAGATGCATAATAAAAGTGGTAGAGATACTGTTTGTATTAAATACAGCCCTTGGTCGATGGGGTGAATATTTTGAAGATTTGCTGATTGTGGAAGATAAAAGATAGGCAGAGTTTGATAACAGAAGAGTGGAAATGGTTAGTGTAAGAATGAGAATGCTTGTGAAAATGAGGAATGAAATGAAGAGGCTGAACAATGGAAAGACACCAGCAGCTGATGGGATTATGAGTGAGATGTTCTGCTGTGTTGGTGAACATGTAACTTATTGGCTGACCAAGATTTCTAAGGTGTGTCTTGATAAGAGAAAGGTTACTCTTAGAATTATAGACGCATACAGTACATTACTTTGTGTATGAAGGAAAGTGTAAGGTAAGATTATGATGGAGAAAGAAGACGACAGTGGGATTGATAACTGAAGATTGTGGAAAAAATTTCCATGTTCCATGATTAACCTAGGAAAAGATTATGACAGAACATATAGAGAGACTGTGTTATTGGTATAAAAGACATTTAGTACAGGAGATGAGTTGTTGAAAGCTACTAAATGTTGATGTAATAGAAGTGAGGAGCGTGACAGATTATGTAGACGGAAGAGTTACTGGTTTGGTGATATTGTGGGGCTGAGGAAAGGGTGTTACATTTCCATAGCTGTTAAAAATATTTGTGGATGGAGTACTGCAGAAAAATCATATGCGGGTGCAAATTTGTGGAGTTGTGCATGTTTTGTGGAATGGGTGATGTTTTGCAGATATGGTGCGGATAGTGAAGAGAAACTACAAAAACTGATGCAAGAGCTTGAAAGAGTTTGCAAAACAAGAAAGTTGTGAGTAAATATGAATAAGAATAAGTTTATGTAGGTAAATGAAACCAGAACGGAGCAATAAACACTGATAAGAATGATGGAAGAATGGAAAAGGTAGATTCGTATAATTGTGATGAGAGGATGAGAGAATAAGTAAGCCATAAAGTAGGTGACGAAAAAAGTAGCTGAGTGTGGACAATGATTGGGAAGAGACTTAGAGGGTCTGTTGAAGTCAAGGTGGATATATATGGAGAGATTGTTGACTAAGTTCCCTGATATGGAATTTTGGATGCAAATGAGAGAAAAAATGTTAAAGCAGTTCAGAAGAAATAAAAGGTGAGAAACATGGAGGTAAGTAGAAATGGTAAACAGGTTAGCATAGGCGAAAGGATAGAAAACTGTTATGAAATGGTTGAGTCATGTGGAAAGAATCATAGTAAGGACAAAGACAGATCGATGAAAGGAGTAAATAATTAGGAGGTGTTATGAAAGAGTAGGCCAGGAAGACCTAGAAAGTGATGGATAGTTTACAAGAAAGATCTATTAGTGAGGAAAGGCCATAATACAGTATCAATGAAACAAGAATGTGTGCAAAATATAGATAAGTGGCTCAGTGTGTGTAGGAGGCTTGACACATCTGATAACTCTTTTGTATATATCTAAGAAACAGCTGACTCTGTGGAACCTTTCTGCACATTGGGTTTCATTTACTGTTTAGCAGTTAAAATATGAATATGATAATAGTAAGCATTGCGTTTTCCCTGAAGCCACAGCTCGTCTATTAGGGGAAACAGCTAAACATGTATGCGTATATATATAATATATATATATATATATATATATATATATATATATATATATATATATATATATATCCCTATTTTATTTTAAAAAATAAGTACATGTTCCTTTACTAGATAAATTCTACTCGTAACTGATTCTTCCCGTGTAAAGAAGCTTCTGAGTTTGATTCGATTTCCTCAGTTCTTCTCATCAGAACTAAGAGTTGCTCTATTTCTTCTTAGTGATTATGACCTTACTTTGCAATTTAAATTATTTATAACAAATGCAGATTCGAATCCTGCTACGGATGAAAGAATTTCTTCATTTGGTTCTTCATTTGATCGTAGGAAGCCACACACACACAGACACACGTGTATATATATATATATATATATATATATATATATATATATATATATATATATATATATATATATATATATATATATATATATATATACATATACACTTCATGTATAGATGTGCATGTATTACACAAGGTATAATTTTCATTGTAAGAAACGTGTAAAATTGTGCAGTTTGAAAATAAAATTAATCCATTTAAATACGGCAACTGCTGGCTGTGCATGATGACCTCAACCTGGGATGCGATTTGGCGGTTTTAATTTCCTCTTGTAATCCTCTTTCACTCATTAGGATTAAAAGCAGAGAAACATGCAGAGGCTACAGTGACGAAATGCGACTTATTTCTACCTTTCTTAAAAGAAAATATGCACTGATGTATGCTCAGTAGATACCGAGAAATATTGTGAGGAAATTGAATCATGAGATATATGCATAAATATGGTATTGTCTGTATTTGCGTGTAGTTTTGAGAGAGCGTTAGCATTTATCTTTATCGTGTAAGTGTCATGGCTTCCTAACTTTCCGAGTAAGCACTTTTCTGCCTTTCCCCGTGATGCCCTCCATTCAGGTCGTCCATTTTCACACGCCCTCTCTTTCTTGGTTTCTTGCCATCTAATCCTTCTACGATCACCTCCCCAACAAGTATTTTTCATATTGGATGAACCCTTACACAATTTTCCTTTCCCTTTCAGTCATTTCCACCTTTCTCTAAATCCTCCCCACCATTCTTGCTACGAAATATGTGCATTTGAATCTTTCCATTCGTCTCAAAGCTTGTATTCATCTCTGATGTCTCCTGTGTCCCGAAGACTCAAAGAACACCTCATCCACTATCTATGCTTGCTCATTTTTCATTCATTTATAACCTATTCAGTTTTTCAGTCTTGCATATTAGTTGCAAATTTCTTCTTAGACCTGTAATTCGTCTTATTAAGGTTTCAGTTTACTCTTTTCTTCTGTAGTAAATATTACAAAAACCTGTTACTGTTTTTTGTGAGTATTCGTCTATGGAGGAGTCGGTCTCTGAAACAAGTTTTCTGTTGCATCCATTAAAGAAATGAAGCCTTTCACTGGATGACAATCTTGCACCTGATCATAAAAATACTCAATGGAGCTTCCATACCAGATTTAGTAACACGGACTGTCAGCCGATGAAAATCCAACTTGCAAACCACATAATCAGGTTTTATATAATACAGTCACAGCAGAAATTAACAATTTCAATACTCTTGACTATATAACGCAATAAAACTGTATAATTCCTATCTAGAGTTTAGAGCAGGAAGTTATTCTTTGCAACGAAAATTTTTGAAAACACTGTTTTCAGAAATAAGCCTTTTATCGCATGATAATGTATTTCAACGTTTGTGTACAGGTTATTCCTAGGCGAACGTTTGTTTATGCTTCTCATTTATTTCGGACTGTGAAATATATTCTAAGATTTTTCGACTTTCCTATTTACTCTTGGTCATAATTTAGTTGTTGACCTTTTGCTTTCATACAGAAACTTAAGAAAATGGTGCTATAACCAATAGCCAAATGTTACACCTGCTGAACTAATCATTCCACTTGTGCACTAATAAAGCATCCACATAATCACACCTGTCACCACCGGAGATTTTTAATACTTTCACCACAAGGCATTCAAAACCAGTCACAATTCAGTGGAATGTTACATTACCAGAATGGACTTCTGGCAAAAAAAAAATCTGTTGTACACCTCCCCACAACCCACCCTATCGCCCGACCCGCCCCTTCTCTGGTTATTTATTTGCGTCGCCTAACGTTCCACTTGTTTCCTCCTAACTACCGTTATTACTGTCATGATATAACGAGGGAGAATGAAAGGGGAACTGCGTTATTTTGAAAGAGGAAAGGCCCTGCAATGGTGTCCCTTGGATACATTTGTACTTCAAAAAGGCGACGCTCATTGTCAATGCATCAATGACATCTAAACTGCTGCAGTTAATATTTATTATTGACACTTCAGACCTATAAGACCATCTCTCTAAACCCTTAAGCCATCAAAATCCTTTGGCAAAAACTAACATATATACATACATACATACATATGGAAGATCATTCAAAAGTTCTCAGCCCGACCGAAATAGGGGAAGCAACTAAAACTCTCTGGATATACTGCATACTATAACCACTTACGTGACTGCAGACAAAAACTTATTTGTTTGCCTTGATTGCAGTTCAGGCTCTTTGAAAGACATTAGGCGGAAGCAAAATCTCAAAATGGACAACAAGTAGACTTCCTATTCCACATAAAAAGCAAGCTGTTCAATTCAACCGGAGGAGAACCGCACAGGAGACGACCTTCCAAGGGAAACATCCAAAAGCATCATGCATCGCGTGGTGTTTGATGATTGACTCGACGGTCAAATAGACAGACAAGACCAGGCGTTTCATTGCTGACGGTATACTCTATTTGGAGTAACATCATTACTGTCTACAAGATGAATTTATGAATGTTGGCACCAGAAAAATAAGCTGACTAGAGTGGCAGCTGCCAGGAAGACTTCAGTCAATTTTCTCTGGATATTCACAGCCCACGATGAAACGTGCTCACCGGTTTGAACATGAATTCAGACTGTAAACCAGCCAATGGCAACACCAGGAGTACCCACCTCTCAAAAAATTCGAAAGTGGTACTGATGGCAGTGATGGCTATGCTTTGGGATTCATGGCTCTTTATTCCGTTAGACTGCATGGAAACGATCATATGGGATTGTTTTAAGCATTTGAATTGCAAGTGTTGAACGAATCAGTCAGTTGTAATGTTAACATGGTGTTTTAGCTGCGGATTGTCACTCGATGGGCCGGAGTTCAGTGATGAAGAGTTAGAGGAATTTATTTCAAAATCAAACGGGATTCCAAGTAATGTTATAAAATAAGAGCAGGCGTGGTGTTTTTACTTAACTTTTCTTTCCAGAACAACGCTACTGTTCAGGAAGAGTAAATTGCATTGTCTGCAGCAGCCAGCAGTGGCTCTGAATTCTTGCATCATGTTCCGTATTCACCCGACCTGGCGCTGACGTCTTACTGTTTTCGGAACAAATGTAATCATCGTGCTGTATGAGTAGTATGTGCATGCCAGGGATGCTTCCATCTATCATGTTAGAACAGCAGTCCTGTCCACATCGGTTATTAAGCACTGAATTTAGGGGAGACTACGCTGAAACGTGATGCAAGAACTCTATGAGGCCGAGATCGTCGTGAATGGACCCTCAGAGTAATGTTCTTGAAGGCCGTCTCATCAAGATTCAATGTTCTTGAAAAAAAAAAAATTGCCTTCTCAATAAAGGGGGCACAAAGAAAACCAAATGGGATACAAAAAACATTGCACCGGAAATGGGAAAATTAAAACATTGCATATGTAATATATCATATATATATATATATATATATATATATATATATATATATATATATATATATATATATATATATATATATATATTCCCTGGATTTCTAGATTTGTAGAATACTTTTACAGGCCGGTAACGGAACTTTATTTATTTGGCTTTGGAAATCTGACTTTACGTTAAGGGAAATCATAAGAAAAGAAAAGGGGGATGATTCACATGAGCTTAGGGCTCTACTTCATGAGGGAATGTTACATAAACACTTTGGTTAAATTAAATAATTATATTTACAAGAAAAGAATCAAAAGAAAATGATTAAATGAATTATAAAGAGGCTTGCAAAGCCTGAAGATCTTCCTACTGGAGTCTTGAATGGTGGCAAGGCACAGTCCAAGATGAGTCCACAGCAAATTGGTCCCTCTGCAAGAGAGAGTTAAAGTTAAGTATACCTTAGTTTTACCAGACCACTGAGCTGATTAACAGCTCTCTTAGGGCTGGCCGAAGGATTAGACTTATTTTACGTGGCTAAGAACCAATTGGTTACTTAGCAACGGGACCTACAGCTTATTGTGGAATCTGAACCACATTATAGCAAGAAATGAATTTCTATCACCAGAAATAAATTCCTCTAACTCTTCATCAGCCAGCTGGGGGAATTGAACTCTGGCCCATCGAGTGACAATCAGGAACTCTACCGACTCACCCAACGAAGAGCTGCAAGAGAGAGTTTAAACATTACACGCCAATAAAGGAAAAGATAACACATACAATGACTCTAGGCTGCACTGATGGTGCCAAGGACTCAAGGAATGAATGAACACTTTACACTGGAGCACAAAACACTGGAAATGGCACTGAATAAAATTTCACAAAGGATAAAGAGTTATACTGACACTCAATAAACACTTCTAATGGCAAACTGTTGTGACTGAAAGGTCTTTACTCGTACTCTACCTTAGAGGAAGCGGGTCTCTGGCGAAGAATGATGAGGGGCAATCACACGCATGGCACTGTACACTAATCACATGGATGGTCCGTTCGAGGATGACAGTAGAACTGGATTCAAGTCTGGAGTCTGGTGTGGACAGAGGGTAGGGTGGTGAGGGGGGCCTCTCAGTAACTCATAACATCCTCCCGCGCGTAAATGGCTAACTGCAAATATCTTCCTGTCCAAGCTCCATTTAAGGTAACCGCCAAGGGTAGGGACCCCGATGTCAGGCCCATGTGGTGACTGGGCTGAAGATGTGTCATTTTCCAGGTGTTCCAACCATCTCCCCAGGTATCCTGTGGAAAGACAATTCAGCCAGCTCAGCCTGCCTTTAGAATGGTTGTTTTAAGCAGCTTAGTTGGGCTAAGCTGCTTTCATCCTTGCCCCTTTCAACTGGGGTTGCCATCTAAATGTCTCCCCAGGTTAGTTATAACAGATAATGTTGATAATTTTTATGTGTTGGTGTCTATCATATTGGCTATATATAACTATATTATAATAATGTATATATATATATATGTATATGGGTGTGCCCGCTCGCGCGCGCGCCTGTGAGAGCATGTGGGCGGCTGTGTGTGTGTATTTTCGTATATCAGTATGATAGCCTTCGTTTCTGGACGATACTGTATTCATCGGAAAGTTCCGCATAAAAAAAAATTCCCACGCAATTAGATTTTTGATACCAGACGTAACTAGCACGGAGTGTAAATTATGAACTGGTAAGTTAAAAAAAATTTAATCTCTCTCTCTCTCTCTCTCTCTCTCTCTCTCTCTCTCTCTCTCTCTCTCTCTCTCTCTCTCATCATCATATTCTGTACAAAAATTAGGCCCGACATCACCCTTCCTTACCAGTCGAACCATTTTACGTGAAGGATACCGGTATTCTCTAGATTTGGTGTGTTTTGTCTGACTCTTTCCCGCCATCAAAAGAAGGACTTGATTCGGAAAGGAAATCAAGTGTTTATAATAAAAAAATTATTTTAAGAAAATTTATCAACATTGGTGTAACATGGCTGATGAAATGTTAATGATTTAATCAAAGCCTTCGCCAGCAAATGCTCGCATTACCGTGTGATCATGTGATTATTTCCACATCATTGTTGGCGATATACCGCCTGCTTTTACTTTCATTTCGATCTCACCTCACTACGCTCGCCATATTTGCGTACTAAAATATGTTCGTCACAGTTGTATGCGATTAATCTAAAATTGTGAAAGATCATAGAACACGTTCTAATAGTCTTAAAAGCAGTGTTTTGTTTTCTTCTGATTAGATTATTTTTCGAAGAATATTGCGCAAAATATCGTCTCTTACTGAGGTTAGAGACCATTTGGACTAATCCACTCCTCTTCATCTGCTTCATGGTTGACCGATAGCATAAATATGCGCCCTGTTACGTCACAAAAGCCTCCTTGCCAATAAATCGGAAATACGTTCGAGGCACCAACGTAGAGTAACGAAAGATTAAAGACGCAATTGTCGCGAACGTTTCTTTTAGGTGAACTCAGAATCATGCGTTTTGTTTCGTGTGTTATCAATTGTGCCACTAACTCCGTATCAATAATTAAATATCGTGTGTTTTGCTGTAGCTTATCTTCAACCCTTGATATGTATCAAGCTGATACCTGACGCTCATGCGTCAGCCTGGTGACAGTGTTTACATTTTCCGGACCAAGGACTTCTTGTAACGCAAAACACGCGAGCTCTTCAAGGCATCGATTTTCTTAACAATGTTATCAACAACAACACGAGCTCGTGACGATAACAAACGAGCTCAGTCCTGATTTATGGCGGAAAAGAGAACTGGGTAAATATTGTTGTTATCATTCGCCTACCGTTACGCAATGAATTTCAAAGGCTCCTCCTTTGACAACGTACGTACTTGCAGATAAGATACGAATTTCAAACAACGATTTGGCTATATAACCAAAGACTCTGCTTCTGTTGCTTATTCTGACAGCTTCCTTCGTACCTACTGGTATAGGCTGCGTAAAGCAAACGGTGGATTAGAGGAGTTAGTTCCCCCGAAGAATCTTCGCCTTCAACTAGCCACTTGCAGTATTCGCATTGGTGGAAAAAATTTGAAGTGTTTGATTTTAAGAAATCTTGAAGAATAGAAGTCGAACAAAAGTGCTTGTTTGTCTGAGACGCTTTTGGATAAAAAGCATCTCACTTTTTGGAATCCCTTTTGCCCTAAATGCATGAAAGTTACCTCTGGTACTGTTCTTGCTTCTCGACTATCTCGTCAACCTTCTGGCCAACGCCACATCCTCCTTAAAGAAGATTTGGAAAATCATCTTGGAATCTTTTAAAACCTGGAATTCTTGAAATCATAAACAAGCATTACTAAAGCCACGTCGAAAAATCCTTCGAGCAAGCATAAGATACCACAGTTTTCTCCGTAGAGGAAGAATAAAAACCACGCAACTACTTCTGTTCTCCATTTGAGTCACCGCCAAGTCGTTTCCTTCCAACATGGCGCGTAATCTTGGTGCATTGCTCGAGAAGCCCGATTCTCCAGTGCAAGTCAGGAGGGTGCATGTCGCTGGCAACAAACAATGTCTGCTTTGCAGCTGCAAAAGGAAACGAGAAGATACGGAAACGCCTTGTAACAATT
This sequence comes from Macrobrachium rosenbergii, assembly GCF_040412425.1. Lineage (NCBI taxonomy): Eukaryota > Metazoa > Arthropoda > Malacostraca > Decapoda > Palaemonidae > Macrobrachium > Macrobrachium rosenbergii. The sequence continues at coordinate 62,653,006 of NC_089795.1, forward strand.
CAAGAGGAACAGGAGGCTGCATGCCAGGAGAGGGTAGGACCTATGTCGACATACGGATAGTAAAGATGAAAACCTGCATATAAATGCTTGAGCAAAGGTTGTCTCACTGAAGTGGTTTTCAGTGAGCCTCACGCTCAAGCAGACATGATTGACTTTGTTTTCGCTATATTATGTTTAGGTTAGCCTTGCTAGTGTAGCAAGATAACTGCTTTGTTTCAAGGTTCAGATGCAATCAGGAGTAACAGAGGCCCTGTATGATTTCCTCAAGAAATAACCAGATCGATAAAACAAGAGAGATTTATTATCCTTTGTCAGAGAAATGGTATTTTTATTATTTCCTTAGCTGGGATAGAAAGCTACTCAAAAATAAGTCATGTTTTGCAAAAGAATAGTTTTTGAATAACAAAATAATGTCTGAATGAAGTGTGTTAACAAGTTAGATAAAAAACCTAGAAAGAATTATGTAAACATTGAACATCATCAGTCTTATATACCAAATACCTTCTAGGTCCAAGAATTTGTTTATGTAATGAATGCACGCAAAATAAATACTTTGTATGAAATGTATTAATCATTCATAAGCTAAAATAAAATGTATTAACGCTCTGTACAAATTTTATTGATTATTCCTTTGAACTTGAAAAATACAACACGTGCTCACTTTTGATACGTGAATTAAAAAAAAAAATACTGTTGAAGAGTGAATAAATCCTAACGTTGTCACAAGGCTTGAGGCCAGCTCAGTCAACAACTTTATCTAAACACTGTAAACGAGAGACTCACCCGTTATCAACTACGGCAATATTACTCAAATCTCACGGTACTTTATCCTTTGGTGCCCATGTCGACGACAGTAAGACGTTTGTCACGCCTCTGGTCGTCCGATTAGAGACGTTAAGCAATTCAGTTGTGGCATTACTTGGAAATGACAGGTACCCCTTGAACACTCGTGGACCTAAGCTTATGGTTAGCAGCTCCATTTGAAAATAATTGTTGAATATATGTATGTATGATATATATATATATATATATATATATATATATATATATATATATATATATATATATATATATATATATATATATATATATATATATATATGATAGTGCCCCAGACTTCCATCATGTATATGTATATATATATATATATATATATATATATATATATATATATATATATATATATATATATATATATATATATATATACACACATATATGTGTATATTAAATATAAATATATATACATATATATATATATATATATATATATATATATATATATATATATGCATATACATATATATATATATTTATATATATATATATATATATATATATTTATATATATATATATATATATATATATATTTATATATACTGTATGTATATATATATATATATATATATATATATATATATATATATATATATATATATATATATATATATATATATATAATGTTAACCCCTTTCAAAAACTACACAACGACGACTGCCACATTGATGCTTTAGCTGGTGGATCTGGATGAGCCCCTTGCGCAGAAAACTTCACCTGCATATTGGCATACGCATCGCGCCCCTGCACACACTTAACCATTAACCTCTATCTTATATGCACTTGTGGATATTAAGGCTCCCTCCCAAGCAACTCTTCTGTGCCATTTATCCAATGCTTTCTAGGTCTCCTCCCTTTCTCCCTCCTAACACTTCCGAATTATAAGGTGTTTTTTACAAGTCTGTCGATCGCCATTCTTTCCACATATACAGCTCTCAAAAAACTCAGATCCATTCTTTCTCTCCGTTTCAATTCTTCTCTCGCCACGTATATTGCTTAAGCCTTTCACCATAAAAGCTTTATCTTTCACATTCAATATCAGCGTTCACTCCCAAACAGGAACTGCTTGTACTCCCACTTTGGCACCCAGAGAGAGAGAGAGAGAGAGATGGGTTGGGTAATTAAAAAAAAAGAGAGTGAAGTGCTTTCAGCTGTTTCATAGAACATGCAAGTACTCACTAAACAATGATGAAGTCCGACCTGTAATGAAAGTTGACATTTTAATTTCCACAATCATAATGGATGAGAGAGCGAAGTAAAGCAGAAGTTATTTCAATACGTCTTATTCTGGTTTTTGTGCAAATATTATAAATCACTGTGACGATAAATGCCGAAAGATATCACCATTATTAAGATTAGCGTGAAGAAAGAGGGTTAAAGGGACGGGAAAAGTAATTGCACAAAGGCATACACTACACTGAAATTAAGAATATTTTGCAAACATACCAATAAAACAGAGACTGTAGAAGACTCCTTATATAAATTTGCAAGAATTTTTGTTCCAAAAACAATAAACGTTATTAATACTACAGTGGGAGTATTGAAAATCAACAGGGTTAGCAGACTTTCATTTAAAGAATTTCTCATAATGAAGTTGAGGGTATGCTGTAAAGAGCAACTTGAAAAATAATGCACTTGGCTCTCTGCCAGATTTCTTAGTCTTAGAAGATGGTGTGTTTTTTCAATGGAAAGGAGTCATTACGAAATCACTACAAGAACTGTTTAGGTACTGAGGTGTCATTCATTCGCTGAGTACCACTTGACATTGTAAAGACACTCAATTAAAAAAAGATCGAAATATGAAAGGTGAGCTAAGAACAATGATGATTTACATATTAAATATCTGCCCGCTAAACACGCATACACACGCACACACAAATACGTATGATATATATATATATATATATATATATATATATATATATATATATATATATATATATATATATATATTATTGCGTGTATATATCTTGGCTGATCATTTATTGTTCAATTTGAATTTTCACTTTTCCAAGAATACACATAACCTGTCACTTGAAGCCATAGTTAACCTCAAATACATCGTTAATTAGCCAAAGGTCGCCAGTTATAATTAACCTTAACAAATTTGAACTGAAGACGCTCTAAGGTAGACAACATCTTTTACCAGTCTCATCAGGCTGATATTATTTACAATCAAAAGTTACATATAATATTTATAAATATATATATATGTGTGTGTGTGTGTGTGTGTGTGTGTGTGTGTGTACAGAGTTCTAGAAGCTTTAGCCTTTTGGGTCTTGGCAAGTTTTTTGGGGTGAGGTTACTGGTCTAATGCCATTATCCACACTAATTGCAGCCTACCATAGTCGACTAATTATATGAAATGCGTGTTAAGCATACCGTCTCTTTCAGGATTCGAATTATGAACCTCTTGTTAATGATGCAATCCACTTGACCACTAATATATATATATATATATATATATATATATATATATATATATATATATATATATATATATATATATATATATACTATATATATGTGTATATACAGAGTTCTATATATATTTTTTGGGGTGAGGTTACTGGTCTAATGCCATTATCCACACTAATTGCAGCCTACCTTAGTCGACTAATTATATGAAATGCGTATTATATCTCTTTCAGGATTCGAATTATGAACCTCTTGTTAATGATGCGATCCACTTGATAATATATATATATATATATATATATATATATATATATATATATATAATCTCTAGAGGTTAGAGTCTCTTAATGATAATCAGTTCCGTTTCTTTTTGTCTGTTGTTCAAAATAAATTGTTATCAGTTGTTATCAATAATGTAATAGCATTCTTAGAGAAATCATTATCTTTGCAACGGTAGGCATTATGAAGAATGGACCATTAAAGTCCCTACTGAAATTCTAATTTCGTTCTTCAAAGCACATCCGTTTCCCCTAGAATGATTCTTCCATAAGCCACATAAGTTTTATGGATAAACCTCAACTATAATATCAATGAATAACAGTAATGTTTACCCCACACACATACTTACAGTGCTAACCGGCAGTCAAGTTATATGCCACAGTAGGGGCATGGTATGAAGGAATTTGGATTAAATAGGTGTGTTCCATTTGAGATAAAAAGCTATTTTCTTGATAAAGTCAATTTCAGAATGAAGACAAATCTTGAGGAAATGGTAAGTGTTCATTAATTTTCGAGAGTGGAATATTTAAATTACCGGTAACCTTCTTTTAATATTATTAATTACGTCTCATATGGTTTTACATTAAAACCGAATGTTACTGTTTCTTGAAAAGATTGAGAAACAGGGGATGAATCACCAAATATTATAAAAAATGAGAACGTTATTTACAGCAATCACTGGACGTCCCACTGTTTGTATGCGCATGTCGGGACTAGTTTTAGTTCGCCATAATTTGGAGATTTCATAAAGCTTTGTTAGTCAGATATTGTTATTCTGAATGGGAGATGTTTCATTTCTGTAGCAGAATAATTGACATCACATTTATTATTTTTGCTACTTCTTGTATTTGATTTCCCCTCATTTCATTTGATGCCACTACTTTTTTTGTTCAGTCTGTTGGTGTCCGCTTGCGGAGAAAAATAAATGTGTTCTGTTACTTTTGTTTCTGTTTATAAATAATAAATAACCTCTGTCCATAGAAAGCTATATGAAATGAAGGATTACGCAGAGATCTGAAAATCCATCCCTGAGGACATGCGTGCACTGAAAATGTTATAGAGCCAATGACCAACGACAGGCAGGAGCATTTTCTGCCATTCACTCTTTTTGTCTTCATTCATAGTGAAAATAAACGAACACAGTAGTGGTCTGTTCTTTTAATTCTAATATTGATGGTGAAAAGTTTATATGTGACACACAGTTAGGGAAGAGTGCAGCCTCAGGTACAGTTGTGTGGACCTGGTACATGAATACGACATAGTTCCACCCTAAGAGTGGCATCTCTGATAGCAACAAACTAGACAAATCACATAACTTCTTTCACGTGAACTGCACTGGCACATATCAAGATATATATACACACACACACATATATATATATATATATATATATATATATATATATATATATATATATATATATATATATATATATATATCAAATATTATAACGATTATCTCCCAATATTATATTATAAAATATGTATATAATTTCAAATGTTAAATTAAAATTTTTTGACAGCCGAATTATAAGTCGTCTGTCTATCATTGTAAACAAAAGTCCTATATTCGATTCCTGGCCGAGACAGATGCACATATCAATTATGATTCCCTTTGGACGTGATTTATTTCGAATATATAGTAAATTCGAAAACAGTAGATATTTGTTGCTTGCTATTTATAGGTAAAAATTTCACGTTTGTGTTACGGACTAAACTTCATAACTAAGCCAAGTGTTATAAAGTTTCCAGTCAGGCGTCGTTCTTGAATTCGCAAGAAATACGCTGAGTAGGGTCGTTATCACCTTACTTCCCTCTCTATAACCGAAAGATCAAGTCGACCGTTTATCACTGTATCTCAAGCAAAGGCCCAGATTCGAATTAAATTCCCCTTTGATACAAGTTATTCCCAGTTTATAGTGAATTCGACGTTGACTGATATTTGTGGTTTAATATCTGTGAACATAAAAGCCATGAATATATATATATATATATATATATATATATATATATATATATATATATATATATATATATATATATATATATATATATATATATATATATATATATATATATATATATAATCGGTCTTCTTCAAGCAATTTTGAATCTGGTCAGTACCTGGTTGATGAAAGCCGAATGCCGTCAGTATGATATGTGTGTTTACATGTGTCATATGTTTGTAAAGTGTGAAAGGTAGAGAAAGCAAGACAGGCAGACAAAGAAGGATTGGCGATATTGTTCTGTTGATTGCTATCAGACAATGACTTCGCTCTAATTAATAACGCGGGCAGATTTAGATTACAGGCTGGAAAAAATGAGCTCTCTAGGCAAGTGAAAAATCCGAATGGTTATTTTTGTGAAAGCATAAAAAGAAAATTACTGTAAATTGGAGATAAGCACGTAGAGGTTAAAGCGAGCGGCAAGATCCAAGGGAACAGATTAGCCGAACAAAGCAAGTAGCGGCACGAATTCCAGATAATAAAAGTAAATATTCAGACGGAGGCGAACGCTCATATTATCATCGGTGACCTCAGAGTTAACTTATCGTCACATGTGAAGCACAATTATTATAGATTAAAGGTTGTCCTGTCAATCAAATGAAGTGCGAACTTGTTGTTAAGGGCCCCTGGTTTTTTAAGGACCACACCTGTGCTTCCATTCTCAAAGCAGTTTTTAAAAGTATCGAACAGCAAGAATTAGTGTCCCCTGCGACTCATCCAATGTTCACAGTCTCTTTACCAAGTCATTTGTGAAAGCGTGAAGCATGCAGACAGATAATAGTCCTGATAGTGCACAGATATCATAAAGGTTTTTGTAATTTGACTGCGTACATATCCTTATGATTATTATGTAGACTGTTGTGTTTACGTGGCTAATTTACTAAGACGCCACTTGTTATGATGCTAATGGTAATTTAGCTCGTCAACAAAACCCAAAGAAGTCAGTAAGTTCAACATCGAGCTGTAATGATTTCAATAATGAACAGAGTATAATTCACTAACATGTCGAAGGCACACGTCCCTCCCCTTCAGTGTGCACATAAGCTCAGAAGAGGGGATCAACGGCCTTATTTAAAAACTTCGAATTGAATGAGATATTAAAAGCTGAAATGAAATTGTTAATTTGCATTGAGAATTCGCAGTGTTAATTGGCGATGACACGCACACACAAACGTATACTGTATATGTATATGTATATGTATATATATATATATATATATATATATATATATATATATATATATATATATATATATATATATATATGCTGTATATATACATATATATATATACATACATATATACATACATACATATGATGATTATAATAACTTTTGTACGTGATTCATTCATCACACATTACCACAGGTGAAAAATAAGAGACGGGGTGTAGGTCCTACACCCGTCTCTTATTTTTCACCTGTGGTAATGTGTGATACATATACATATACATACATATATATATACATATATATATATATATATATATATATATATATATATATATATATATATATATATATATATATATATATATATATAATCTCCACTTAATATGTATGTGTGATGTGTATGTGCTTCACAAATAAAAAGAGTAAAAACCTAGACGACTGCTATCATAAAAAGCGAAATAACTAACAAATTTGAGTCAGATTAAGACTAGTTGTGACGTCAGAGATATTTTCCCAACAGATCGACTGTGTCTTTGCGATTCCTAAACTGTAATATAATGTAAACTATCTACTGAAAGCTGCATTCCTCCCTCCCCCCCCGCAACACCCCCATAAAAAAAGTGGGAGATGCTTGTTAACGAAAAAATAACCAAGAAAACATTCCATGACGTCAAGATGAATGCCAGTTATCTTTAGTGGGTGGACGCTTTTTCTTCGATTCCGTTTTTGTCAATACACAGGTTGCATCAAAGTGCCATTTTCCTACCTCAGGGTACACTGATGTTCTATGACACCAAAGTAAACTAAACTTTGCTCAGAAGAAGTGCTTTGATTTTTGAAGAGAAGAGACGAAAAAAATAAAATAAAACTTTCTTCGTTCGTTTGTCTTCGAAGAGAGAGAGAGAGAGAGAGAGAGAGAGAGAGAGAGAGAGAGAGAGAAGAATTCTCAGGAAAACATAATTTTTAAAACTAATCTAGAAAAGTGATACAAGATTTACGTAAGCCAAAAAATATTCGAACTTGCTTCAAAAAGAAGAAATACGAGCAAATAAAAATGTTGTTATCAGATAAGATTCATGTGACGTCTTTATCACAAGTTATCTGGTTTTAAGATGATTAGCTGTCTTAACATCACTTAGTCACAGGAGATTATCTCTGACCGGAGAGGATTATAAACTGCAAGAGATTTGTGACGTATTGTGATTTGTTTATGAAGTTCGTGAGTCATCAATGTTTTCCGTTCTTGTTGTTTTCCTCAGTTGTTTATCAAGTAAACATGTTTTTTTCTCCTCCTCTCTCTGATATGTTTATAGGTTATACTCCGGTTCTCAAGGTTACATCTCCTACGTTTTACCATCACTTGCCCTACTTCAACTAACCTTATGGAGGGGGAGGGGGGCCGCTCCTAAAAGTGTTACCATTCCGAATCTCTGCTTTAGGGATGACGTGCCCTTTTTCATCCTAGTCTGCTTAAGTCTACTCAAACCACACTTTTACGCACATATACACATACATCTTTATACATACATAATTACACACACATATACATATAATATACATATATATATACATATATATATATATATATATATATATATGTATATATATATATATACCGGTATGTATGTATATGTATATGTATGTCAAGGCCAATACAGTGTATTGACCTTGATGTATGTATATTTATTTACGTAACGTGGTCTGTTATGTTGTGCAGAATGTTCAAGGTACAATCCTTGCTTCCCTATGAACTGGAATAGTGGCACTCTTGAAAGCACCAAAGTTTGACACAGCGCGAGCTACCATCACCTTACTGAATATTCATATCAGCGTTAACTTCTAAATCAAATTACTTAGCCCAAAATAGGAAGCGTTTGTTAAGCTTTTTTTTTTAACTTTAATTGGCGTTCTAGAACGAAAAAGAAATCAAATTAAGACAGTAACATAAAGATCCTAGAATATATTGTTAACGAAGAGAGTTCATGAAGACTGGGGGTTCATAAAATTTAATCGACACTATATTACTCATTTAGTTCCTTCTTAGTCAACTTTGTTGTGTTATTATGTATACCAATAACCTAAAGACTAATTTATGTTACAAGAAAAAATCACAAAATACCTTCAGTCTAAAAATCTTGGGCATGGGCCTGAAGTTAACTAGATGAAATCCATTACAAAATCCTAGCTGACTCTCATGCAGCTGGATCTCAATTATAAGCCCATGCTTAAATGAACATAAAAACCTGCATCACATCCAAAGAGCACACATTATAAATAGAAACAGAATTATCAGTACAATGACATCATGCACAATTCATTAAAGCAAATATTGATAATAATATCTCTCAGCACTCATCATTGTAACTGAAATAAACAGTGAATATATGTGCACACAGAACTTTTTGAAAATATGGCACGAGTTTGGAGCTAATTAGCTGACTAATATCACCATAAGTGGGTGATAAATAATTCTTCAAATGATAGCGGGAAATATAAAGGTGTGAAGAATCAAACAATGTGGCAGGCAGTTGCATGCAAGACAAAAACCTTTAATTAAGAGAAGTTGCAGAGGCGGTCCACGGCTTTGTGTTCCTCTAAAGCCTTGATAATTAACATACTTAGTACTAAGCATTTCCACACTACACACACTGCTGCTTGTTGCTAGTTAGCACAAAGAATTACCACAAGTACCACGCTAATTACTCGAGACAGAACTCAGTGACATATAAGCACGTGGGATCCAATTACTATTTAGTAATAAAAGCAAAACAAGTGCAAGGAGATTATAGTAATCAGGATTCTGGGCTTCACACGCACACACACACACACACACACACTGGAGCTCAGACTATTAAAGTTTAATCTACAAGTGCAAATGAGAATTACTTAATGGCATTCATCTGCTCCCAACCATGCATGAGAGCATGTTGCTCGCCAATAAAATACATTGAATTTCTCCCAGATGATTTGCTTTAACATTACTCAGTTCACAATCACTTACATTCGTCAATGGAACTAACATGGCTCAGTTCCAAACCTTCTATTCAATTTCACCCTTTTGATAATGGACTTTAAACATTATCACTCAGAAGATAATTTCCTTTGCTTAGCTTGAGTATCCTGCGGTTACCTGGGTTCATCTGCTGAACGTACTCTTTCAGTAGCCGAAACCTTGTACCCTAATACGAATGTCTGTAGAATGCTTCAATCAAGGATGTTGCATCGAACTCCAGAATAACTTTAACTCCAATAGGATTCTTGGGCTGCGATGATATCTGATCATCAAGGTCAGAGCAATTTACAAAACAACAACTCACTTCCACTGAGGAGTGACAGGCCATCTCGAACGGGCAGTTCGGCTTGAAAAACTCTCTCGAATATCTCGGCACTTCCTTCCTGGATATTAACTTCCTCGCAGTAAGTCTTTTGCGTTACTTCTTACTCATTATGATGTATAAAATCATGCCTCTGCTCCCCTATATGGTTTTGCTACTAGTTTTGGATCACTCTGATGTTGCACGATTCTGTTTCAGAAGGCTGAGCAGACCCTTTTTAAGACGTCTGTCAGCGAGGTGTCCCTTGGACGTGGCAGTGTCGACTGTGCACAGGGGAGAGAAATAGGTCTTAACCCCTCTCAAAGGTAGGGTCACAGAGTTCCCTCTGGTCTTGGGTGTCTGTATGAGAAAACACATCTACTCAGGTCAAGGGCATAGACAGTGGGCATATTCTACCCGCTCCTATCCTTCTAACAGTGGTTAAATATTATTATAACACTTTCTCTTCACCACGAGATACAGGCTGTGAGGAATTAAAAGTGCGTAGCCCTGGGATTGTCAGGGTTAGTGAGGGGGAGCATAGAAGAGATGTGAAAGGATCACTGAGGTTCCTCACAAGACTTCTGATGGCGAATGGCAACCAAGACGAGTAATAATTAAAAGAACAAGGTCACAAGAATTGTTTTACCCCAGCTACTTTACAGGAAGAATTCTTAGATAGAAAAAGACTTTATTATTAAAGGAAAAGCATAATATTTTACTCATGCAAAAATCTATCGAAAAGAAATTAACATAATGAAGAGTAATCCCGATATTTTACGATTTTTATACGAGAATTTGTGAATTAAGACACTTCTCCGTACAACATACGTATACGTATTTTAATACCTGTCTGTCAGTGTAAATTTAATTTTCCTGTTGGTTTCATGTGAATCTGATGCTTATGTTCAAGGGAAGAAAAAAAAACTCCATATTGACAGTTACTTTTAAGGTATGAGGCAGCAGAAATAACAGAAAATTAGAGCAATGGTAATTTGACGTTAATTCAAGATGCGTGTTTGAGAACAGTTCTCTTAGTAAAATGGACACATTTATTCATTTACAGATCGTTGGAAAAATACCATCTGGAAAATAACCTTGTACTACCAACCAATGATAGAATCACTTACAAAGACTCCAAGACAAAACAAAGACTTTCAGCCAATGAAAGGAGGCTACAGAAAATTGTGTATAGTGGAAGGCTCTGACTTGTCAGTTCTCTGACAGAGGTCCTAGGCGACAGTGTAGTTCAAGACAAGGAAGTGTTCGTGTAAACAAATTCTTGCTGAATTGAAGAAAGGATCTGGGTAAGAACAAGGCATCTCAAGTTTTTTTCTCATTTTCTTGGGGGATATTTGTGACTACATTTGTTTTTTGTGGTGTTTTAGTCATTCTGCATCTGAACATCTTTAACCTCATTGCAACAATGAGATTGTTTTTGGAATGTCTGGTCGTCTCCCTGGAGTAACTCTCAAAATGGCTGCTGTGGTTTCCCGTCTTGACTGAGTCTTGGGATCGTTTATTTATACGGTCTGGGTTTTATTAGTAGCATCGTCATCGTTGCTGCTGCACTAGTATTATGTCAAATTCCTAGGTTTCTGTTCGAAAATTCCAAAGGCCTGAGTCAGTTCTTGTATGATAGGCAAAATAGGCTCAAGGTCATGAATGCATGAAAAGGGTGCTTGAAATTTGGAAGGTAGTTAAAGGCTGCCGTGCAATGTTTTTATTCCTCTCACGGAAAGGATTTTGCAAATGAAATTTGGTTCCTCGGAAGTTAAACTTCATTCACCTCCCTAATCTCGCTAGCTCTGTTATTTCAATCAGGAGTTGATAATTTCAGCGTCAAGTTTTGGTTTTTAGTATTTGTCTCCCAAACGACTGATGTTGGCAAAGTGTCTCCAAAAAAAAACTGGTTACCAGAATGCATGTGAAATTTTGTCAACCCACAATTTCGGCATTCTTCAGTCTCCCACAGACTTCACTTTTTTTTTAATCCATATGTTCAGTTTGTCAGAATCTTCAACATTTTCAGTTTAGCCAGTCGTTATATTTTATGGTGTAGCAACATATTTGTTAATTTCCAATATAATAATAATAATAATAATAATAATAATAATAATAATAATAATAATAATAATAATAATAATAATAATAATGTTTAATGCGAAAAGGCGTAAGATGTCTTGTCTCGTATTTCATGGGGGAGCTGTTAAAACTATCGATATTTTGCAACCCTCTCCCTATCCCCTCCCCTTCATTCCCTCTCCCCCTCCCCTTCACTCCCTCTCCTTCCCTCCCTCTCCCTCTTCCCTCCCACCCCTCTCCCTCTCCAGTCAGTTAAATGTCCGCACGCCCAAGACATCACTTCCCCACCACCCCCGTTAGGTTTCTGGTCGTGTATAGGCTATTTTATTATAAGTTGCAATGACATTGGCGTCCGTCCAGTCGCATGTTTAATAATTATTTATTAATAAATAAATGAATTTATTAAACTGTCTGTATAAGGCAAAAGTGGATTGCTGGTTTACACGTTGGAAGGTGTAGTAGATTCTTCCAGTCACAACTTCCCCTAAGTATCTCACATTAATAAATGGCCTTCCATTCAAATACAGGCCAGACCAGAAATTGCTCATTCATGGAATCAAGCGTTTTAGTTGATACCATAGGTGATACGCACTTTGGCATAAACATGGTGTTCTGTATTAAAAATGAGTAGAAGGAAATCCTTGACAGATAAAGCCGGTGGCACGACCGCCGATTAAGCCATGACTATGCCTGTTAATTGAGGAAAGGCTCTGGGTTCTTTAAAAGATTCTTGCCTTTGTTTACTAAGCTATAAATGAGAGGGGAGACCTATATATCTCCTTCACATCTGACGGTAACAGAATTCTAATCAGCCCAATAACAGCATAATTAATTTGCGGTAGTAGTAAGATTTTATACAGTGTAACATACACAGAAAAAGTTCCTAGCAGCAGGCTCACACCATTTAAAATACAGTATTTAGTAGCTATATGTTAAAAAGCTGGCATTTCCCAATGATCACACCAAATGGATAATTATACGTACGAAACTGATTTCATAATTGTATTATTAGAATCAAAGATTTTCATTAAGCTTTGTATTTATCTCCCAACCGGAAATCCAGGTTGTCGACAAAGCAAGATATGCACATGTGAGATGTGATGAATTTGGTAACAGTAAGAATCTGACTGAAGTAGAAAGATTTTTAAATAATGTTGATAGGAAGTGCCTCAACCATTAAGCTACTTTCGCCGGAACGGAATATTCCAGCAGTTTCAAGAACTAACAAAGGCATAAAGAAAAAATCCCATTCGAACCCAGCTGTACATGAAATTCATTATTTTTCCCCCCTTGAACGATAACGTCAACACTTATATTAACGAAATACTTAGTTGCAAAACTAGTGAATAAATTCATTTTATTCTTGTCTCGGCGTCCATTGTGGGGAAACCAAATCCGTGCTTTTAACAATGAAACAATAAATTTCTGTGTATGCTTCGCACAAGACCATTGTTGTTTATTCCATCTTGTATTTAAATAAACCGACTCCTACTAAAAAAAAAATTAACCTTTAATTGCTAATAAATCACAAATTTTGTTTCCCGAAATTGTGTACTTGAAATGAATTCAGGTCAATCGAATTCGAAGCAATTATCTTTTGTGTTATTGACAAAGTTTTTGGTTAAAATCAATGGTTCTTTTTAGATGAAATACGTTTATCCAATATTCATTTCATTCATAAAAATCACCTCATTTTTACGATGTCATAACGATTTACAGACGATGCATATTATTATCATAGAAAAAAATCACTTAAAATTAACCTTAATAGTCTAGTTAGTACAAAAATACCTTTGGTGCCTCTCAGATTGAGATGGCTTGCACATAATTACTATATATCAACTATCCAATGTGCAAAAGATGGATCTTAGTTGCACCTTATAAGAGAGAAGATAAAAGTCGGTACACACACTGTTGGAAAATGTCAAAGGTTAAGACGTTACTGTTGGAGCCATTTTTCCTCTATAAATGAGGGAACAAGAGATCTAATTTACGTAACTGGTTACAGGCTGTCTGGGTGAGGATTACCTCATTGATCATTGATGCTATTGCGTTTCCGGCTGTTGTAACGCTTTACATTATAACAGATGCTATTTATAAACTCTCTCTCTCTCTCTCTCTCTCTCTCTCTCTCTCTCTCTCTCTCTCTCTCTCTCTCTCTCTCTCTCTCTTGTTCGGTTAACAACCCAGGTACCTAACCTACTGCATAAATCAACAGAAGCATAGTGGATGTTGGAGGATACGCTCCCATGTTATTCTTTGCCCCGCCTGGTTCAGGGATCGAACGTGGGATGCCATGATTGCTTTTAGACGAGGCAGATAATACTCTTCATACCATGACAGAAAAAATGAGAGCGCTAGAGAGGGAGAATATTAAATTTTCAAAAACGTTGTGGGGTTACTTACCTTACCTTACCTTACAGTTCGTTCGGGTTGCCCCAGGTCCCTCAGTGGAAATATTGCCTCATTTTTAAAAATATCTTGAGTGTTCTATAAAGAAAAAAGAAACTTGTGATTGTCATTAACAGGGTGGGATAATTACAACTTTATGATATTCTGCTTAAGATGCAATTAGGAAGCTGCAAAACATATTAAATAGAGCGGCAAACTTAATAAAGGGTATTGCACCTCGTTTAAGGATTACGGATGTATTATTTTGAGTTCACCGGCTTTTATCAAAGCTAGATTAATGTTAATAATAAATGTAATAATTCACTGAAGTTATCAAGACCGGGTGCCCAATATATTTGAGTGACTTTTTGCGTATATTACATCTAACGGAAGGAGTCGGTACAAGAATAGCTACAGATGGTCTCAAGTCAACTGAGCCAAGATGTAGTTCGAACGTAGGCTTTAGAGCCTTTAAATTTTCTGCTTCAAAACTGTACAGTAAACTGCCATTTGATATCAGGAAGAATGAAAATATCAAGTCGTTCAAGAAAAAATATAGGCTTTTCGTTTTCCTTAGTGCTGTGGCAGGAGGTTTGGACACTTACTATGGAGTACGCCGTATAATAAACGAAAAATCTCGTAATGTCTGCATTAAAATTTCTATGATGAATTTAGTTTCCGGGACCCTCGAAAAAAAAAGTCAACATTAATACTGTTTCTGCATATAATTATTTTGGATGGAGGTGATCATAAACTCGCGGTCGAGAGACCTTAAAAGTCTACTTTTGAGTTAAAACGTGGAAAATGGATCTTGATAGCGAAAGTCGCAATAGTAAGCTTATCCCCTTAAAGTAAAGAAATCGTCAAGGAAAACCCTTTTGTGCCGCAACTTTGCAACTTTTTTTACGATCTCAAAAATTTCTTTTACATAACATAAACCTAGAGGTCGGTTATTTTTACTTTCCTTACCTATATAAATTAGATTTTAGTGATGTGTCAAAATTTTAGCAAATCCCTTCAACGATTCACCGCCGCCGTTAATAGTTATATTATGTAAATTTATAGTTTAATTGAATCTCACTCTTTTACCTCTGAGAACTTTTTGATTCATCGAGGAATAAATTTTGAGAAAACGACAAGAAATTATGAAAATAATTTTGATTTTTTAGTAGTCCAAAGATAAGATAGGTGAGAAGTTGATTTTTTTTAATACTTCGTAGCATTAGAAATTTATTTTGCAAATTTCGTGACGATCAAAATGAAAATTGCTATGCTTACTCTTACTTTAATAATCGTAATAAAATTGTCAAATCCTTATATACCATTTACATGTGACATAATCATGTGTATTAATGAAAACATTTTTGAGAAAATGGTTATATGGGCAACCTTTTATCAAGGCTGCCGCATTACAGTTTTTGCAGGTGACTTTGGGTCTCACGATATTTAGAAATATTTTTATGAACCGAGTTCTATACCAGACGGCAGTTATAGAATGACTAATATTTATCTATGTATTTTCGAAAAATCAATTTATTTGAGAAAAATGTCAAGAAAGTTAACAGGAATTTCCTACTATCTCGGAAAACCTTTTCATCATATACAGTACAACATGAGAAATTGTAAAAATTTCTTAGCGATGTCTGACGGTTTTCAAGTTATCACAGTAACGCTCAAAGTAACAATCAAAAGTTGCTGAAAACATTACTCTCACTGTGTTTCTCTTCTGTTTATTATTAGTTACAACACATCCTTAGATAAATAACGTTGTAACTATTGAATTTTCCTTAAACTATTCAAGATCGCAGATTAGCGGGATTCTGATCATAGGCTGAAGTCACTGCATGATATGGCACAAACGTTTATTTTTGTAATTGCACCCAAAAAAACTAGTAAATAGGGTAGTTAAAATTCAATATACCATATTCTTTCTTTTCTCTGAAATACTGGCAGTAAGAGCTAATAAGCACCAACTCTTGACTCAAACTATTTTTATATTTATTTTACAAAGTGATATTATAATATAAAACAAATAATGTTGAAAGCCGTACACAGGCATGCAGCTGACCGTAAATTCTCCATGCATGATTTTCGCAGAATGAAATAATTTATAGGAAGTGACTGTGAATACGGGGACTTAAGATGTGCTGCAAAGTCCGCTGGTAAGTATAAAACATGCGCCATGGTAATAAGTCAGCGCTTGTTTACCTCTTCAAATTCCGAAGTAATGACGACGACGAAGCTAGCACTTTCAGCGAAATTTAGCTCGCTAGACAAGCTTAGTCCAGCAGTTAAAGAGTAGGAAATTGCAAATTTTGTGAAGCTGTACCAGAGAGGTATTGTCAGCGTCTATTCAGAAAGAAATTACTTGAAGAGCCCAACATGGATTGATTTTGCCTGCATATACTGTGGCAAGAATCTGAAATCCAAGGGCCTCTGAAATTTCAAGCCAAAATTAAGCCCCCGCACTGCTTTCATCAGAATGCTACATATTTTATGTAGAAATGTAGAACGGCTTGAAGAAAGACTATCGTTTTCAAGTGATAAGTTGTTGTTTAGGTGGTAATTGGTAGAACTAAATTTATATTCCATATAGAATATTGGCAGGGACAACCAAACTAACTCATTTAACTGAAGGCTATGAAGTTTAATACGTTTACAAATATCGCCAATAAACCAGTTTATCGAACTAATTATTTGTTCAGTGAAATCTATAAAGACGTTACAATTAGAGACGAATTCTTTGGCTATATAAACACACTGGCCATTAGTAAGATTTCAGTCTGTGATGTTAGCGATGTCACAGCCAATAGTATTCATGGTTAATTGCTGACTTCAGTATACCAATCGGACTGATGAGATATAAATTTACGTACGAAATGTCCAGAACTGACCTCATTTTGATACCAATAAAGTCACTGAATTAAGTATATTTGAGTATGAACTATACCAACGACTGTATTGACAGAATTTCACTGTGGGGTTACGAGTCCTTAGTGGTAGTAGAGGAGTTAGGGACACGACCAGTGTTACTTATCTCTAGCTGTCATTCTTAATGAAAAATCACTGGCTCTGCATATCAAGGTCAGTAACTGCCCTTGAGCACCTCAAGGTGGTGGAAAACTGAAGCCAATCAACTTCAACATTCAATGGACGGGTCCGTAGCCGCGGCCTAATTTATATTAGTTATACTCGTATGCTAGTATACTTAAGTCTTACGTTTTCTTCATCTAGGTAGGTAACTAAAAGAAAACTTTATTTAGAGGGTAACCAGCGAGAGTATCATGGTGACAGCTCTGAATAAATCACGAATTTTGATCCTCTGTGATTGACAGGGCCATGATATACGTTCAAAAGATTTTTTGCGAGCCTGTCAAAGAATTTTCAGATATAATAATTTTGAAAATCTTTTGTTAAACATTAAAATATCCAGATATATTAACTGTGATTTTATTTATGGATTTTAGCTCCATCTTTAATCGTCATGTTTTCTCGTTGATTGATGGTCAGATAGTATGAGTAATTGTTGTTTTGCTTTTAATTACTGAATTTTCTGACATCAATTCATATCTTAATCTAGTTGACCAACATCTGTAGACCTTGTTGAGATTGCCGACTTACAGGTTAGCCTACATTTTAAGAGGTGCAAAAGAAATGAGCAGGAGAAAGTTACTGCTACTTTATTGGTTGTTTCAGATTTAGCTGGCCTTGTGCCAGCGCGGGCTCTTGCTCTGAGAGCAGCCCGTAATACTTTATTGGAGACGCAGGCCGTTTATATAGCGGCGGACTGACGTCACACAAAGGAGTAAAATGGAACGTCGGTGACCCGAGGTCAGTTACACTTGACAATAATTACAATGCATAAATACAATTCTTGTGCAAAGAAAAATGGACAGTGACCAACATGACAACATTCTGATACATGTACAAAAGAGACAGATATAAAATAAATTAGTAACAGGTATAAATTTACATAGAAAGGCATGGCTGGTTCGATATGCATGTTTTTGCGTGATCCGCTCCTATAGGAGGGGAATTGAAAGAAAACGGGTCGCTCATCACAGATCACAGGAGACTCACTCAGCGGAGACTTTACAACATAACCTCAGCTTGGGAAATCCGGAGAGGTTAAGTTATCCTCTGGTGCATGTCCATAGAATTATAGTAACCATTAATGGATTCCAGTTCTGTCTCATCTGCTAACATGCGAGAATCCTTGAGAAATCACTATGCTTGCGCGCCCCTGAAAAAACCCACAATCACTTCACTTCGAGTTGCCGATGTATTCGCATTGTGTTTCTTGTGGAGGATTTTACATTTGAGAGACTGTTTTTCAGTATTCATGGACACACTGCATGTGCAAAATTATGTCAGACCAACCAAAAAGTCCAAAAAAGGGAAGGCTGAGCCTATGACACATCACTGACGTTCCTTATGACGTCAACAATGGCGCATATAAAGCTGGAATCAATTTATTCTTAATTTAATCCCTTTCTGTTTCTAGTATTGAAACAAGACAAATTAGTTTACCACTGCTAAAAACGCTGCTGACTCGCTGCGAACAAGCTTTTCACTTTGGTTGTCCCAGTCAAGCCTGGGACAATACAGAGAGTTTAATGATCAGAGAGATGACAAGGCGCAGCTGCTGTGCAGTCTATGGCTTAGTCCATGCAACTAATTCTGAAGCAAATTACCCAGCAATCTGCTCGGTCTCACGGTAATATAAATCAGTATTATGACGATGATGAATCAAATTATGATTACTATGATACTTAAATGACTAATAAAACAAAGTTTATTCCCACCCCATGTGCTGATGACATTACAGCAAAGAACTTAATAATGCACCCAGGAAAAGGGTTGCTGATATTCTGGTACAGGAGGGTGACTCGGTCTCAGAAAAGAAATTACTGTCCCAGCAAAAAATGAGAGTGGTCGCAAATTTCAGTGAAGTTAAAGGACCTAGGGAGCTCTGAATTCTCTCATAAAGGGCGTAAGTGCTCTCACAATAATGATGGTTCACTTAATTCATGGGGCTCGAGGACTAGTTAGGCACTGCTACAAGTTCATAATAAGGTAAGTAAAGGTTGATAAAGTTAATGGGCAGGCATGCCCATCAAACTTTGATTGTGATTGTGGTGCTTTTTGTGCGATTCGTATGCGCAGTGGAGATCTCGCAAAGATACTTGTATGTAGCGTATGAGGCAGAATTCCCTAATTAACTGAACTTAATGGAATTGGGTTGGAAATGACTGGAGTCCCATCTCCGCAAACATTCGAAAATTCACCTCCCTACTCAAAAGTTTGAGGGACTATTTTCTCTTTGGTGGGCATTTTGCACTTAATTGCTTATGCTCAAGTGGTGTTCACTATTTGGGGTTATTGTTTCATGGGCATTCATATTCAGTATTCATTACAAGTTGAGCCTGAGTGGCTGGCGTGCTCTGTGGAGATCTCGCACGAATACATCTAATGCTAGAGGAATAGATAGAATCCCGATGAAATTTCACTTTGCTCATTTAACTAGGAAATTAGCTTTTGGGGGGTGAAGTATGGATATGGGTTAAGGCAGAGTTTGAGACACTGGGGTGAATCTGAATACAAATAAGGCTCCGTTTTTTCCTAGGTTGAGGACCCACGATCTAATAAGGGGAAGATTAGTGAAACCTTGAAGGCAGAATTTCTCATACAAATTCCCTCATGAGACTTCTGAACCTTCACCTACCAGCATTGCTGGTCATATAATCGAACTGTAGAAGCTCTGATGGCTATTTCTACCTTCATACTCACATATACACCTCATTTACACTGCCTTTTACTGGCATAATATTTCTCTCTAGCTCTGCTAAATATCAAAGGGGAGAAAATAAGGATAATGGAGCAAATCTGAACAGCTTTTGGTAAGAAGAAAACACGATACTTAAGCGAAGACAAAAATAGAGTGAAAATGAAGCACTGGATATTCATTTTCATTCGTTTTGCTAACAGATTTCACTTAAAAGCCAATATAGCTTCAATATCCTTTAGTTAAAAAAAAAAAAGTATCCTACCCCGATAATATCGCAAGCAATATCACGATCATTAGGCATAGTACCTTCACCATGAATTGTTATATCTGAATTTTGTTTATTTTTTATTTATTTATTTTTTTTTTTTTTTTTTTGTTGGGTTGTCAGGTTGTCTGTAAATAAATTTATAACCTTGAATCTTTCGTGTACAGATTTTTCCTTTTAAATACCAACTGTAGATAATCATCATGTTTCTTCCTCTAAAGGATCTTCCATTGCAAATGTCCTAATATTTACTCTCACTACAGGAGGATGGCTGCAAGCTCTGTTTGTCTTCCATTTTTTTTGGATTGTGGGAAGGTATGTACCAAGAACATTTATTCTACCAACGTCCACAATATCTCTTGGTGTGTCCTGGTTGAGTTTTTATATTGATTTAGGATTTCGTGTAGGATTTTGCCATTCTTTTCATAGGAGTTTGCCATTTGGTTCCTAGGATTTTGTTTTTTAAATGTTTACTTATTACTGCTTCACTTGTATCTATAAACTATTGGATAAATTTCGCTTTGGTCAAAGTGTTCTGCATTGTTATACCTATAAGAGTTTAATATTAGAATATTTCGGTACATGTCTGCTTACAGTCGCACTGAGTAGTCACTGAAGTTTTTGAATTGTACAACAAAATGCGTAGATGACTATTGGGAATTCGTTTCCTCTAAAAGATACGCTTTAAACAACTTCACTTTCAGGCTCGCGCCCTCCTTAGAAGACGCTACTCGGAATCCTGAATACGGGCGAATTCGAACTTTTTCGTTGTTAGCAGTGCAGCTTAAGTATGTCCAAGTTTGTAAAATACGCCTAAATAATGGGCGAGAGGTGAGGTTTTTGGATTATTTCAGCCCTACTACCTAGTTGCGGAGTTTGGCAGTTCAACATTCATTTTTTGATATTTTGAATAGGCTTCTCCTATATAGGGCGCAGGTTGCCTCTCTCTTCGGTTCTCAGTTGCTTATCTCCTATGACTTTGACCTGCATCTCTCAGTTTAGAACTTACATTTTAATAACACAGCAGTGTGGTTTTACCTTCGATACGAAGGCTGGTTTTATCTCCGATGGGCGAAAAATGTATTAGCAAACCCAATGTAGTTCATGTACGTATGCTGGTTAGTTGCTCTTTCAAGGAATGTCATTTGCAACTGCTGTTCAGTGCAACTAAGCATTCTACACCCATGTGTTATAAAAGTCGAACAATCTACGTGTTAAGGAAGAACAACACTAAAACAGCTTGGATTTTATAGACTCTCTCTCTCTCTCTCTCTCTCTCTCTCTCTCTCTCTCTCTCTCTCTCTCTCTCTCTCTCTCTCTCTCTCTCTCTCTCCCACTGTCATGCAGGCGATCTTTCAACACCTATCACACCATGCCATCCCAAATATGCTATAGAAGACAACGTTCCCTCAATTGCTGTATTTGAATTTACCTAAATTTTTACGTGTAACCCTGAAATCCTGCGTTGTTCTAGTATTTTAGTTCTTGGACTTTTTATGCCTGGTAATTAGTTTTTGGCTCTTTATGTCTGCCTAAAGATTTTATATGCTGGTATCTGTTTTCTGCGGAAACCAGTGTTACTGTCAACGGGTCTTGTGACCAGTTTTGTGGTGCTGACTCGTGACGAAGTTTCGTGTGTTGTTGTTTTCACTTAAATTGCCCATCATTACAGATAAGGTAAGGATGATTCCATGTCCAGATTGCATTGGGTCTCAACAGGCATAATTAGCTAACACCAGTGCGCCTCTATCTGGTTTGGTGTGACGTGAGTAGTGGCTCCGGTTGAACATGTCTGCATTTCTCTCCCGCATCTAGTGCTTAACCGTGTTTTGGGCTTTTTTTTTTAAGTTGTATCGTGACGACTTGGTGATTAAGGCCAATTTCGTGTGATCATAAATTCCATCCTAAGATACGTGCTTGCTATCTTGGCCATTTTGGCGGGGAAAGGACCTCTCCTGTGTAGGATATACGTTTTGTAGTTTTTCACCACACAAGAAATGAGTCGGCCTTGATGGATTGAAAGGTGAAAACCTACAAAGAGTAAATTGTAAGAGGTTTTATTTGAGCCTCTTTATAGTCTGTTTTAAAGAAATTGGAATTTTTAACGAAACTGAAATTTAGTTTCATAAATTTTTACAGTGTATGAATGTATGTGAATGATATGCAGAATGTTTGTATTTGAATGTCCTTGATCGGATGTTTTAGAAAATGGTAGTATTTTAATCATTCGTGGCTTTTTTTTGCCATGATGGTGCTGAATGGCCTCCCTAGCCCCAGTGCCAAGCCATAGTGCCCAATTTCATACATTCATTCCAGTGAGCATGTCAGTCCTCTAGAGTTTAAAGAGGTTGGGAGAAGGAATCTTGCTCTATGGTACATCGCATTCCATGGCAATGGCTTCTCCCAATGTCCTCCGCCCAATCCCCTAGAATTACCTCGACATACTTTTCAGTGGTGTAACTGGAGAAAGCGGCTCAAAGATGTATGGCAGCCCCACACAAAGCATCTTGGAGTGGATTTGTATTTTGTGCCGAATTTCATCAAAGGCGTTGGAGATGTCTGGAGTGACAGCGTTGCATTGCACTTACAGATCACAGTCTTTTCATTCATGAATTCAAGTGCCACTTATGTTCCTTTCATTATTCGAAGCCAAGACTAGTTTTCTTGGTACTTTGTGTTCTCGTTGCAGTATGTATATCAGCTTTTCATGAATTATTCCAACAATGCCCTTCCAGGGACTTGAACAGCGTTAGCTTTTAGTCCTTGCTCTCCTCAAGGGTGAGGTCTAAGTATCTCATTCCTGCAAAGTAACTGAAAATAGCCATTTTTTTAACAAGCTTCTTGAACAGAGGCCGAACTAACTGAAGAGCTTACAGTGTCATCTTTAATGTTTACTGTTTTCCATCAGCCTTTCTTTTTGATGAGGTTAACCTGAACTCTTTTCTTATGAAGTTCCAGCCAAATTGCCGTTTGGTCTTTGCCCTTTTTTTCCTGCTTTCCAATCGTTTATCTGCTTCTTCCTTTGCTGCTTTCCTAACTAGCTATTCTTCACCTCGTCTCTTCACATGACCCAGTTTGTGACATTCGTTTTTTTTTAATCCACTGGACATTCCTTTTCGCAGGGCACATTAACCTTGGAACTTAGAATTATGTACTGTATTATGCCAACTTTACAAAATCTCCATAAATCTTAATCGTCATCCAGGTCTCTGCTGCAAATAGTTCAGGCTTAATGCATCCATCATAAGTCTTTGCTCTGTCTGGTAATGGTGTATTTTTATTTAAGAATAATGTAGCAGCCTCTTTCAACTTCATCCTTACTACCCTCTAATATTAACATGTCTGGCAGTCCAGTGCGTCCCCTGGGTAACAGAAATTGTTTTCAAGACCTGCCCGTCTACCACAACTTGGTGTTCAGCCTCACCTCTCTCACCCCCACTCGCTCTTCTTATAAAATTTTCCGTAGAAAATTTCCTACTCCTTGTATGTTTTATGGTCCCTAGCATCTCTTGTGACACTTTCGGTACCTAGTAATAACTTCAGTATCGCAGCATCCACAGTGACCACTGTCTTGTGCTCTATCAGTCCTCCCCAACTTATTCAGCGTTTACACTTTTTAAGTATTTCTAAAGGCTCTTTCTCTCATTCTACTGTTAATGCTAAAATGCATTTATCTCAAATTCTCTGGTTACACCAGCCAGTTTTCACTCTTTGAATCTGTCTGGTACCCTCTGGTTTCGTAATCCAACCTAAAAGTGTCTTTGTATTCAATACCTCTCATGATCTGCAAATATGTGGTATAATTTCTTTTCTCATCACTTAGTGATTTCCATATAGTGACTGTATTCTAAATGCAGCCTGTGCTCTTGATATCTTTGTCAAGATGCCAAACTCAGACCAATGATTTCTACATTTATTCTCAGCCTTTAATTCAGCACCTTTTCCAGTATCTTCAGTTTTAAAGCAATCTTATTCTTGTAAGTATCTAATGTTTTAGTGGATCCCCTTTCCGTTGTATATTCTACTGAAAAACTTTTTCCCACTTTTGGTTCTGTACGTTTCTTCATCAGGTGATTTTAACAAATCATTTTACCAAAATGGTTTAGGGTTTTTCAGCTTTAACAGTTTATGACGTCATTTTAACCATTTCAGATGTAGTTTATTCCCCGTTCGACCGTTTGCGATACCAATAGCCCAATTTCATATACATTTCTTTCGTTCAGAAAACTCAAAATGCTGCCGCAGTCATTCAAACGCCTGTTCCTTTGCAGTTTTTTTTTTATATTCATCTTTCATACGCTTCGCTCATTTTCGTCCATCGTTCTTTATTCAGTCAGTTCTATATCCTGCCGTTTTGAGATTTGATTTCATTTTTCTCAATTCTTTAACTTTACCACCTGCCTTTTTCCGCCATTATCTTCTCTATTAAAAACTCTGTTCTCTTTGCTGCCTGTCATCTGCCAAAGCTTGAAGGCTCTCTTCTTTTTTATTGCCCTATTGCATCTTGATTCCCCAACCTTTCTCTTTCCCAATGTTAAACCGTATCCCCCTCCCTGTCAGATCAGCTGGTAGCAGAGTAGGAGTATTAACCACGCGTCTCCTGTTATGACTGTTCAATCTATTTAATGTCGTTTATACGTAACATAGGAAAATGAATTAGTTTCAGCTTTCAACTCTTGTATGTTAAGGCCTATCTTTGCTGGTCTTAGCTGAATTTCCCTTATGGTTTCTGTCTCAAAGGCTACATCTTCCCTTCTTGTGATAGACTTTCTTAACTCATGTATCACTTCCACTTCTAAAACCACTTTTCTTCATTATTTTTTTAATTTATTCCTCTCGCTTGTATCACATCTTTCACCAGTTTTATTTGTTTGGCCGCCGTTCCACCAGAATTTGTTTCTCCAAATTATTACGAGTTGTTGCTGTACCAATAAGTGACAAATGCTCACATTCATTCTGACCAGGATTTCCATCACTGACCTACTTTCCCTACCGTTGTTCCTCTATTTATCGTGCAAATTTTGACCGGGCTTCCTGTTTCTATTTTTCTCGATGGGTTCCCTGCACCTTCTGCCTACTTCAAAGTCTGTTGTTAGATCTTGACAACAAATTTTCAGTTTGTGGCTGCCGCTCCCATCATTTGTATGAGTTGCCAGCTCAACCCATCCAAATTTGTCTTGGACTGAGAACTGTCAGTTGATGGATCATCAACTCATTTTGAATATTATAACCTTTAGATTGGATGTGGATTTTGTAACGCGTTTCAACTACTGTTTGCCTCTTAAGCGTTGTGAT
Source organism: Macrobrachium rosenbergii (assembly GCF_040412425.1). Lineage (NCBI taxonomy): Eukaryota > Metazoa > Arthropoda > Malacostraca > Decapoda > Palaemonidae > Macrobrachium > Macrobrachium rosenbergii. The sequence goes on from NC_089795.1 coordinate 62,678,857, forward strand.
TTGCTTTCATGAACATGTGAACTGTTTGGAGAAGGCAAGAAGAGTTTTGTCAGTGTCGTTCTTTATCACTGACTAGAAGAAATTTTGCCGATTTCAATGCAAAATCTGAGAACATATTAGTTAAAGACTTTTTTTTTGCTTTTTGATAATCGCCAAGCCTCGAAATGTGCATGCCAATCTAAAGAAGCCAGGTACTAGTTACTATATTTTACACTTTGACTGAGGTGAGGAAAACCGCGTTTTAGTTTTCGATGGTGAATAAAGCTATTTGTGATAGCCTTTCCACTTTTTTCTTGGGTTTTGAGCTAAGCTTTCTAAGGACCCTGTGTTGCCTCATACGATCAAGTTTTTCTCGTCCTTATCAGTATCAGTCATCATTCAGATGTAAATATAAAATTACATTATTTGGATGATTATCCACAGATTCCTTGTCGCTCTTCAAGTTACTTTCCTCGAGTCCTATTTATTTCACTTTATTTTTTTTTATAAATTAATTACTTTTTCTGGGTTCATTATTCGTTTCAGCAAGGATATACTGTATTGTCTTCGATTACGATCCCATTAGCCCGTTTGGTCACCTCTCAAAGATCATTAATACAGTAAATTTAGTTAGAAAAATCATTCAAAATTAAAGTTCCACTGCATAGGGAAAATGTCAGTTATTAGTTAATTGTCATTAATTCATGATTTTCCATTTGACCATCTCTTGTAGTTCGCCCTAGGTGAATACTTCGCGTCAATTTTAAGAAGCGTTTGTCTAAAGGAAAGGTTGCCAGTGAATATTAGCACTTATAACAAGGGCTGTTATGAGGTGATAATAGAATGTACCATAAATAAAAAAAGACCTGACTTTATTTCTTTCTCTCTTGGCTATACAGTAGACCATCTTTGTACAGACCACCTTTGTACAGTATAAAGAGGAACTCTACTTAAATCATTGGGAAATGTGAAATGAAATCATTAGTCAGTAGTTGCAATGTATCATGACACGGACAGCATTTTTAAAGTATGATTGTAAAGTATAAATAAAACGGTCAACTTTTGACTAACAATGTGGGATACATGAAGTTGAACGTCCAACTACAATCTTTATATGAAATCTTGAATAGTTGGGTGTACAAGATTCGTGAGTGTAGGTTGTAGAGGCATTATTTTCTGTTATAATGAAAAGGAATATTTAGATAAATGACATATCCAGATTGTGTAGAATGACGTGGTAGTGAATCCTAACAGATGATGTGGATTTCTCTCTTTTTCTCTCTGCTAGATACTCTTGCCAGTTCTGAGACTTGCACTAGTCTCTACGTATTGTACGTGTCTTCATACAATTTACGTAAATATCTCGCCTCTGTATAGGTTTACAGTGGTTGTGGCCTTGGCAGATGCAGTATTTAAAGATAGTTTCTGTTCCGTACAGTCTTTCTCTAATAACCAATGATAGTGTAGTTGATATTTTCTCATAATGAAAAGGGTCCTAATGTGAATATTTCGGACGCTATTTTCTCATAATGAAAAGGGTCCTAATGTGAATATTTCGGATGCTATGTCAAAAGATGTTTAGTTAATATAAAACATGAATGCAAACAACTTTAATGATTAGTTTAAATGTTTGATCTGACGCAGTTAGCGAGTAGGAGTAGGAAAAGAAAAATTCAGTGAAGGTCTTAACGTGAATATGAACCATGAAGGGCAAGAAGTGGTCGAATGTTGATTGAATGATGCTAAATGGTGTATTATAAGGTCCGTATTTCAAATGATTATAGGTATAGACTTTAAAAATATAGTTGCATTAGTTAACTTACAAGAAATTTATTAGGTTAATATGACTGACTATTTTGTGGCGAAGAGACGAGTTAGTGGGATGTTTTCCTTTGTTCAATTTTATTTATCCTACATATCCTATTTAACATTTTACTTTTACAGGGGAATGATAGAACAAATTTCTCAACCTTCGCTATTTCGAATTCCGAAGAATACGGGAATGTTACTCCGTCTGATGGTTAAGGAAGTGGCTATATATTATTATATAGGACCACACTCTACCTACCGCTGGATCCAACCGGTGCCTTGGCTTCTGCTGCCGCAGGTAATAGGTGAAAATTTAAAATAAGTAAATGTTTTAAAATAAGTAAATGTTTCTAATTACTACTATGTTGGATATCAATGCAGTTGATACTGAAGGTCATATTTAGATGACACATTGGTCTTCAACCTTCAATGTCGTCTGGAGACCAAGAACTGTTGAGAGATTTAGAGTTAATGTGCTTGGTTGACAGTTTATCAGGAAAATATGGTGTTTACCTCTACTCTCTTTTTCAGGCTTAGAAGAAAGAAGCTACGGGAAACGGCTCCGGAAGGTCATGGAAGAAATGGACATGAAACCATTGCTTATCTGCTTGTGGTCGGAGCCACTTTATGCGTTAGATTTAAAGATGTATTTGGCAAGTGGGTTAGCCATTACAGACTGTTGTCACTTGCATTGTTTAGACCGGTGGCTTTTTTTATATGTGTAACATTTGTGTAATTCTTAGATCATGAGTCACTGCCATAGAGAACAAAATAATTACTGCCATAGAGAAAACAGTTACTGTTATGGCATATTTACAATGGACAAAAGGAAGGAAAAATGCTCATTTCAGATAATTAATTTATTTATACAAGTGAAGGTTATTACAAAATTTATACACAAGTGAAGCTTTTAAATATTGTAAAAGTGCAATTTTAACCCCATAGCAAAAAAAAACCCACAAAAAAAAAAAAAAAAAAAAAAAAAAAAAAAAAAAAAAAAAAAACTAAAAATCATAAATTTCTTTTTAAACATTTGATTCGTCCAGAAGTTTTCTAATTAATTGCCCTGGATTACCGGCTAATCTATATTTATCATGCTCGGCGATCCTCTTCGTCAGCTGTCTTGTATTTATCATTCCCGGCGATCCTCTTCGTCAGCTATCTTGTATTTATCATTCCCGGCGATCCTCTTCGTCAGCTATCTTGTATTTATCATTCCCGGCGATCCTCTTCGTCAGCTTTCTTGTACTTCTCATTCCCGGCGATCCTCTTCGTCAGCTTTCTTGTACTTAACATTCCCGGCGATCCTCTTCGTCAGCTTATCTTGTATTTGTGTTCTCAGAGCTTTCTTGGCCTGTAAAATAAAAGAAATTGTGTTAGTGATAAGTGATTTTTGGTTATTCAGTTATTAGTTCAAAGAAATAACAGGTTTCAAGTAATACTGAAGAAATAGGCCTATATACATTAGGGTTACGTCCACGCTACAGTAAAACGTCAAACACTCTTCGAAAAGTCAACGATCATAAAAACAAAATCATTGGCAAATGTTGGATAATTATATAAACAGTTGTAAGTCGTTTCCGATGTGTTTCCCTGCAGCGTGGACGCACCCTTAAACATGAGGATAAGAACAACCTATGTAATCAAACTTGATATCTTGTAAGAATACTTTGGGGCTTTGAAAGCGAGGACCTTCCGTAGGGATAAAAACTGCTCCTCGTAAAGCCTTGTAGTTTTAGAAATACAAAAATATTTACACCGATAAGAACCTTTTTATCCTTAATTCATATAGATGGGAAAGAAATCATCAACAAAATGCTATATACACAACTGGTTTCATGAATTTCGAATGGCAAACTAAGACATTTGGCTACTATTTAACATGCAAACTAGGAACTGTTGACAACTTTGCCTGTGAAACAAGCCGCTAAGCATGAATACACGTGACGAACTCCATGACAAAATAATATAAAGCAACATTAAGTGACCAAGTTGTCAGCTGTTTCCTTAGCTTGCCGTAATGTGTACTGAAATTCAGGATACCAACTTAGCAATAACAAAAAACCCACACTGAAAATACCCCATAAAAACTCACCCTTGTTAACTGCTTAGTGAGGAACATCTTGACTTTTCTGCTACTGTTACTTCAACAGTAACAGAAAAGTCACGACGTTCCTTCAAGGGATTAAAACATGTTTTAAACAACCAGAGGGATTGATTGAGGGAAAGAGGCAGCATATATATTTGTCTTTTAATGTAAATGAACATTAAATGTTGATGCAGAATATTTCTTCAGTTGTTAAAGGACGTTTCTTTAAAATAGGCTTTAAAATAGATCGAAGGAACTGCCACGGCCGATAGTAAGTCCAAAAATATTCAGTCTTTCTCACATTTAGTAATCTCAAGATTGCAGGCGCACACAATTTCCCTGCACCCTATCCACTTTTACTTTTCTTTAAATCTTCTGCTGAAAACCTTTATGGACAGTCAACAAACTAAACCCAAGAGGGCTCCAAAAAGAAATCAGTCTGCAGAGACAGGAGTTCTAGGAAAAAGTTATAAATCTGAGGGAATAGAAAACAAACCGATGCACCTGAATTCCTGGGAAAGTCAACAGGAATGAAATTGCTCCTCGCTTAACCAACTGGACATCAGAAAACTCCCTAAGTGCAGTAAAGCAAATTATTCCACACTCTATTAGTAGCCAAGAGAGACTCCTAGCAAACTGAGAAGTAATAACCTGGTGCCAGAAAACGACACTGCAGCAGCCTAGTGTCGAGCGTAAAACAGCTAGGTCAGGCAACGAAGAAAGCAGAGGATGTTAGTAGTTGTAGTGCATTCATGACACAAACAAGGAACTCACGTCAATGCCACAAGTCAGCATTAAGAGCTGGCAAGATAAACTTGACTGATGTAATAACTATCCACAAGTTTGAGATGAGAATCCGCACCTGAAGACCACATTGGGGAACAGTACTCCAAAAAAGGAAGAAAAGTTCACACTATACGGAACCACCGAAAGCATTCACGAAACTTTCCAAAGCGTTTCCTCAAACATTTGCATCACGAAATATCCGAAAAAATGTCCGCAAGATACAACTTTTTGACAAAGAGGAAACCTTATTATGTATATGCTTCTCAAAAGTCAATTTATCAAGAATTACATCGAAAAATTTTTCACTAATATTTCATACCATTTAAATGTAAATCAGGATGCAAAGGCGAAACTGTTCCAGAGCAACATTCATACTCCACTCCACTCATTACTACGTACCGGATCTCTATTCAAGGATTCTGCAATCACGGACCTAAGGCGCGGAGAAGGAACAGCAGCTACTGTAGAAGAGTAGTATCATCGGCGTATGTAATCAGTTTGCTCACCAAACCTTGCCACAAAGGTCCAAGACTACTACCTCGAGGAACACCTGAAATGACATTACTAAAGCTATCTCACTGACTATCAACACGGACCCTTTGGGTCTGTCTATTAAAAATTCGTTTAAAATTTTAATATAAGATCCACTAATTTTTAAAAATAATCTTAGCTTGTAGGTAAACGCTTCATGATTCACTGTAACAGGTCAAAGACTGCGCTGAAATCTAAACCGACCATACGGGCCTCTGCACCCTCATGAAGAGCGCTCCGCAAGACCGTGAATATTGATTGATAAGAGTGCTTCACAAGTTCCAAGGTCTTTATGAAACAGAAAGAAATGTGGCCTTCCTCTGTAGTAAACCTGGTGAAATTTTATACAAAGCAGCGTTCCTAGCAACTCATTTGACATTAAAAGTGCCTTCCATTTCAGTTTATAATTTGAGTGCCTATCTAATAAATTTCCAACGAAAAACAAGAGAAAGAAACCAAGAGGGGTGGATAAAAATAAAAAGGAAAAGCAGTGATAAACCAAGATAGGTGTGTGCACTGTTCTACGAAAATTCAGAGAGCCCATAATGGTAGGAGAAAACCCCTTTAGCACATAGTATATAAACTGGAACTAGGCCAAGGTGGCTTTTTTAAATCTACAAAATCGACTGCGTGGAGGATTTAACCCCAAGACCTAACTTCAATAAAGCGTGTGTTCTCCCGGTGGCCATGGTGTTACGCGTACCACAACCCCGACGCCACCACGAAGAGGTCAACCCAGATGCCAGCTTATAAGGACCAAAGCAGGACGTCTTGACCCGCCCATCACGGAGCATAATTAGTCACCATCTCGGTCCTGCCAAAGTTGCTATTCCATACTTGAAAAACAAAATTACTACAGTCGCCAACATTTTTTTAACATCCACCAGTGTTCTGGATGGAAGCAGTGTCAACGGATTTTAAACATTGAATTTATTGTCCTTCTAATTCCACATAACGGTGTGATATTACAGTAAAGGGGCAAAATATACTAAGGTGGCCCTAAACCTCTTGTTCAAGAAGGGACCACTATCCTTCTGTTTAAACGACCGTCTTATGATTGCACAATATTGCATGTAAACCCTTTCCTATCACTTGGCATTAGCAAGGGAGGGGACTGGGTACAGAAGCAACATTATTTTATCCCTTGAATATGATGAAAATTAACACAAAATAACTGGTAGCATTTTGTATTCCTGTTAGCTATCTAAAATTATTTTTTCACTGAATTTAGCAGCCCGAAGCAAATTCCACGCCCCCAATAACTGAAGAAACTCTGATCCTTCCATTTATACCTGATTAAAAAAAGTTTCTTGGTACATCTTTTTTAAAAATGTATATGCAAACGCCTTGGTTCTTTTGCACATCCCCCACCCTTCCTAATGTTAAACGTCATGGCAAGATGGTCTGGAACGTATTGAAGCATTCATGTATTCATACGATACATCTGAACTACTGTATATGGTTCATGAAAACGATAATTGTAAATATTTCATACAGCTATTTAAAACTAGTCAAGTATGCAAAGGTTACACACAAACATACTCTCACACAAACTGAACGTGCAGTTAAGAAAATACACACCCGTGAAGATTAACCACGTCCACATTAATAATATGCCCATAGGCAACTCCATCGCGCTCGCCCGCTCGTGCTCTCTCGCTCTCTTATAAAAGGCTTAGATCAATGTCCTTTAAATATATTCAGAGTATATTTAAAGGACCTTGGCTTAGATAAGAGTGACTATCATTTCAGATTGCGGAGAAATAAAAAGGAAACGTAACCCTGTTTGAGCCACTCGTGCTGCTAACATACATTTTGAATATTAAAAAAAAAACTACGGCTGTTGCAACTCCTTTGCATTTGTTTAAGCTCAAAAACCCTTATGAAAAGACAATAAAATTTCTAAAAGCCCCTGCTATTTCAAATGTACACTAAAATCCCTTGCTATTTCAAGTGCTCCTAAAAAATTGCAATTTCAAATATCTTAAAAAGCAATTGCGGTTTCAAATGTCTCCTAAAACCCCGTTGAATTTCCAGGAGACCCTTCAAAGCCATGTAATTCCAAACGTCGACTACACAGCTCTTAACTACAAAGCCACTGTAATTTTAAGGATTTCTTTATGCCACTGCAATTCCAAAAGTCAACAAAAAACCCTGGCAATTAAAGAGATTCGCTTAAATCCTTTGCAATTAAAGAGATTCGCTTAAATCCTTTGCAATTAAAGAGATCTGCTTAAATCCCTGCACCAAGAGATCTTGCGAAATCCTGTACTTTAAGAGATCTGCGAGTCACTGCACTTTAAGATCTGTAAATCCCGTGCACTCTTAAGAGAGATCTTGCTTAAATCCTGTGCACTTTAAGAGATCTGCTTAAATCCTGTGCACTTTAAGAGATCTGCTTAAATCCCGTGCATTTTAAGAGATCTGCTTACATCCTGTGCACTTTAAGAGATCCCCTAACACTTCAGGAAGCTTCATGAGATCCCCTAACTTGCAGTTTATGAGGATCCCTAACTCTTGCAGTTTATGAGATCCTCTAACTCTTGCAGTTTGAGATCCCTCAACTCTTGCAGTTTACGAGATCCCCCTAACTCTTGCAGTTTACGAGATCCCCCTAACTCTTGCAGTTTACGAGATCCCCCTAACTCTTGCAGTTTACGAGATCCCCCTAACTCTTGCAGTTTACGAGATCCCCCTAACTCTTGCAGTTTACGAGATCCCCTTAACTCTTGCATTCACGATCCCCTAACTCTTGCAGTTTCATGAGATCCCCTAACTCTTGCAGTTCTACGAGATCCCCTAACGCTTTGCAAAGATCCCCAACGCCAGTTTCATTTAGATCCCCAACGCTCTTGCAGCGTTTCACGAGATCCCCCTAACGCTTTGCAGTTTACGAGATCCTCTAACGCTGCAGTTTCTGAAAGAGATCCCTTAACGCCTTGTAGTTTACAGATCCCCTAATCGCGCAGTTGCGGATTTTACGAGATCCCCTAACGCCAGCGGTTGCGAGATCCCCCTAACGCTTGCAGTCATTTATCCCCTAACGCTTGGCAGTTTTCATTTTGCAGTTTAAGATCCCCCTGCGCTTTCTTGCAGTTTACGAGATCCCCCTAACGCTGCAGCTCATTTACATCCCCTAACGCTTGCAGTTCGAGCTCCCTAGCAGATCCCCTAATCGATTGCAGCTTCTAGAGATCCCCTAAAACACCAGTTTAGATCCCCCCTAACGCTTGCAGTTTACGAGATCCCCCTAACGCTTGCAGTTTAAGAGATCCCCCTAACGCTTGCAGTTTAAGAGATCCCCAGTTTAAAACAACGCTTGCAGTTTAAGAGATTCTAACGCTTGCCGGTTAAGAGATCCTCTGCTCTTGGTTTAAAAGATCCTCTAACTTTTGCAGCTTAAAAGATCCCTAACTCTGCAGCAATTTAAAAAGATCATAACGCTCTTGCAGTTTAAAAAGATCCTCAACCCTTTGCAAGTTTTTAAAAAGATCCCCTAACTCTTGCCGGTTTAAAGATCCCTCTTTGCAATTTAAAAGATACCCCTAACTCTTGCAGCTAAAAAAGATCCCCTAACCCTTGCAATTTAAAAGATCCCCCTAACTCTTGCAGTTTAAAAGATCCCCTAACCCTTGCAATTTAAAAGATCCCCTAACCCTTGAAGTTTAAAAGATCCCATAACCCTTGCAGTTTAAAAGATCCCATAACCCTTGTAATTTAAAAGATCCCCTAACCCTTGTAATTTAAAAGATCCCCTAAGCCCTTGCAATTTATAAGATTCCTATAAAAACCTCTTGCAGTTTCAAAGGTACCCTTAAAAACCATGGCAATTTCAAAGGTACCCTTAAAATCCATGGCAATTTCTAAGTCCTCCTAAAAGTACAGTGTAATTTCAAAGGTCTCCATAAAAATCCAGTGGAAATTTAAAGGTTTCCTTGAAAATCTAGGCAATTTCGAAGGTCCCCTTAAAAATCCAGTGAAATTTCAAATGAGCCCTTGAAAATACAATGCAACTTCAAGAATCCCCTTAAAAATCCAGTGCAACGTCAAAGGTTTGCTAAAAATGCAGTGCAATTTCAAAGGTCTGCTAAAAATCCAGTGCAATTTAAAACGTCCCACCCAAATTCCAGTGCATTCGCAAAAGTCCCCTTAAAAATCCAGTGCAATTTCAATCTTCCCTTAAAAATCCAGTGCAATTTCAAAGGTTCCCTTAAATTTACAGTTAAAATCTCAAAGTTCCCATAAATTCAACTGCAATTTACCAAGGTCATAAAAATCCAGTGCAATTGCCCATAAAATCTACAATTCACAGGTCCCCTAAAAAAACATCTCCTTCAAAACCAAGTTTTCTCCCCAAAAGTCAGGACAATTTCAAAGGGCCATCAAGGCAATCTCAAACGTCCACAAAAAAAGGTCTCAAAGGTATTAAAATCCCAGTTCCACCCAATTGCAATCTTAAGGTCTCCATAAAATCCAGTGTCAATCTCAAAGGTCTCCTTTTAAATCAAAATCTCAAAGTCTCCTTTTCAAAAGTCCAATCTCAAAGTCTCTAAAAATCCAGGTCAATCTCAAGGTCTTCAGAAGGTCAATCTCAAAGGTCTCCTTTTTCAGGTCAATCTCAAGGGATATATTTTAAAATAAAGTCAATCTCAAGGTCCCCTTTTAAAATCAGGTCAATCTCCAAAGGTCTCCTTTAAATCCAGTCAAACTTCAATTCAGTCTCAAAAGGTCTCCTTTAAAAATCCAGCGTCAATCTTTCATACTAAATCCAAGGTCAATCTCAAAGGCATGTCCTTTTAAATCAGGTCAATCTCAAGGTCTCTTTAAAATCCAGGTCAATCTCAAGATCTCCCTTTAAAAATTCAGGTCAATCTCAAAGGTCTCCTTAAAATCCAGGTCAATCTCAAAGGTCTCCTTTTAAATCCAGGTCAATCTCAAAGGTCTCCTTTAAAATCCAGGTCAATCTCAAAGGTCTCTTTAAAATCCAGGTCAATCTCAAGGTTCCTCAGGTCAATCTCAAAGAGTCTCCTTTTAAAATCAGGTCAATCTCAAGGTCTCCCCTTTTAAAATCCAGGTCAATCTCAAAAAGGTCTCCTTTTAAAATCAGGTCAATCTCAAAAGGTCTCCTTTTTAAAATCCTCAATCTAGGCTTTAAATCAGGTCAATCTCAAAGGTCTTTTAAAACCCAGGATCAATCTCAAAAGGTCTCTTTTAAAAATCAGGTTGTCTCAAAAGGTCTCCTTTTAAAATCCAGGTCAATCTCAAAGGTCTCCTTTTTTAGTCAATCTCAAAGTCTCCTTTTTAAAATCAAGTGTCTAAAGGTCTCCTTTTTAAAATCGAGGGTCAATCTCTCAAAGGTCTCCTTTTAAAAAAAGGTCAATCTCAGGCTTTTAAACCAGAGTCAATCTCAAGGTCTCCTTTTAAATCCAGGTCAATCTCAGAGTCTCCTTTTTAAAATCCAGGTCAATCTCAAAGGCCTCCTTTTAAAAATCCAGGTCAATCCAAAGGTCTCTTTTAAAATCCAGGTCAATCTCAAAGGTCTCCTTTACTAAATCCAGTCAATCTCAAAGGTCTCCTTTTAAAATCCAGGTCAATCTCAAGGCCTCCTCAAAATCCAGGTCAATCTCAGGTCTCCTTAAAATCCAAGTCAATCTCAAAGGTCTCCTTTAAAATCCAGGTCAATCTCAAAGGCCCCTCCTTTTGTCTCCTTTTAAAATCCAGGTCAATCTCAAAGGTAAAATCCCAATCTCAAGGTCTTTTTAAAATCCAAGTCAATCATCAAAGGTCTCCTTTAAAATCCAGGTCAATCTCAAAGGTCCCTAAAAATCCCAGGTCAATCTCTGCCCAAATCCAGGTCAAAGGCCCCCTTTAAAATCCAGGTCAACCTCAAAGGTCCTTTAAAATCCAGGCCACCCCCAAAGGCCCCTTTTAAAATCCAGGTCACCCAAAGGTCTCTTTCTTTAAAATCCAGGCCAATCTCAAAGGCCCCCTTAAAATCCAGGTCAATCTCAAAGGTCCCTTTAAAATCTGTGTCACCCTAAAGGCCTCCTTTAAAATTCAGGTCAATCTTGGAAGGTCTCCTTAAAATTCCAGGCTAATCTCTAAAGGCTCTTTTTAAAATCTTAGGCCACCAAAGGCCTCTTTAAAATCCAGGTCAATCTCAAAGGTCTCCTTTTAAAATCCAGGTCAATCTCAAAGGTCTCCTTTTAAAATCCAGGTCAATCTCAAAGGCCTCCTTTTAAAATCCAGGTCAATCTCAAAGGCCTCCTTTTAAAATCCAGGTCAATCTCAAAGGCCTCCTTTTAAAATCCAGGTCAATCTCAAAGTCAAATCTCAATCTCAAAGTCCTCCTTAAAATCCAGGTCAATCTCAAAGGTCTCCTTTCTCAAAGGCCTCCTTTTAAATCCAGGTCAATCTCAAAGGCCTCCTTTAAAATCCAGGTCAAAAAGGTCTCCTTTTTAGGTCAATCTCAAAGGTCTCCTTTTAAAATCCAGGTCAATCTCAAAGGCCTCCTTTTAAAATCCAGGTCAATCTCAAAGGCCTCCTTTTTAAAATCCAGGTCAATCTCAAAGGCCTCCTTTTAAATCTCAAAGGCCTCCAGGTCAATCTCAAAGGCCTCCTTTTAAAATCCAGGTCAATCTCAAAGGCCTCCTTTTAAAATCCAGGTCAATCTCAAAGGTCTCCTTTAAAATCCAGGTCAATCTCAAAGGCCTCCTTTTCCAAATCTCAAAGGTCAAAATCTCAATCTCAAAGGTCTCCTTTTAAAATCCAGGTCAATCTCAAAGGTCTCCTTTTAAAATCCAGGTCAATCTCAAAGGCCTCCTTTTAAAATCCAGGTCAATCTCAAAGGTCTCCTTTTTAAAGGTCAATCTCAGGTCAATCTCAAAGGTCTCCTTTTAAAATCCAGGTCAATCTCAAAGGTCTCCTTTAAAATCCAGGTCAATCTCAAAGGTCAATCTCTCCTTTTAAAATCCAGGTCAATCTCAAAGGTCTCCTTTTAAAATCCAGGTCAATCTCAAAGGCCTCCTTTTAAATCCAGGTCAATCTCAAAGGCCTCCTTTTAAAATCCAGGTCAATCTCAAAGGCCTCCTTTAAAATCCAGGTCAATCTCAAAGGTCTCCTTTTAAAATCCAGGTCAATCTCAAAGGTCTCCTTTTAAAATCCAATCTCAAAGGTCAAAATCCAGGTCAATCTCAAAAGGTCTCCTTTAAAAATCCAGGTCTCTCAAAGGCCTTTTTAAAATCCAGGTCAATCTCAAAGGTCTCCTTTTTAAAAGGTCAATCTCAGGCCTCCTTTTTAAAATCCAGGTCAATCTCAAAGGCCTCCTTTAAAATCCAGGTCAATCTCAAAGGCCTCCTTTTAAAATCCAGGTCAATCTCAAAAAATCCAGGTCAATCTCAAAGCCTCCTTTTAAAATCCAGGTCAATCTCAAAGGCCTCCTTTAAAATCCAGGTCAATCTCAAGGCCTCCTTTAAAATCCAGGTCAATCTCAAAGGCCTCCTTTTAAATCCAGGTCAATCTCAAAGGCCTCCTTTTAAAATCCAGGTCAATCTCAAAGGTCTTTTAAAATCCAGGTCAATCTCAATCTCAAATCCAGGTCAATCTCAAAGGCCTCCTTTTAAAAATCCAGGTCAATCTCAAAGGCCTCCTTTAAAATCCAGGTCAATCTCAAAAGGTCTCCTTTTAAAATCAGGTCAATCTCAAAGGTCTCCTTTTAAAATCAGGTCAATCTCAAAGGCCTCCTTTTAAAATCCAGGTCAATCTCAAAGGCCTCCTTTTTAAAATCCAGGTCAATCTCAAAGGCCTCCTTTTAAAATCCAGGTCAATCTCAAAGGCCTCCTTTAAAATCCAGGTCAATCTCAAAGGCCTCCTTTTTAAATCCAGGTCAATCTCAAAAAATCCTGGTTCTCAAAGGCCTCCTTTTAAAATCCAGGTCAATCTCAAAGGCCCTCCTATTAAAATCCAGGTCAATCTCAAAGGCCTCCTTTATTAAAATCCAGAACAATCTCAAAGTTCCAGGCTCTCAAAGGTCCTCCTTAATCCAGAATCTCAAAGGCAATCTCAATCTCAAAGTTCTCTCTATTAATCCAGAACAATCTCAAAGTTCCTCTATTAATCCAGTGCAATCTCAAAGTTCCCTCTATTAATCCAGTGCAATCTCAAATCCAGAGCCTCAAAGTTCCTCTAAATCCAGTGCAATCTCAAAGTTCCCTCCATTAATCCAGTCAATCTCAAAGTTCCACTTTAAATCCAGGTCAATCTCAAAGGTCTCCTTTTAAAATCAGGTCAATCTCAAAGGCCTCCTTTTAAAATCCAGGTCAATCTCAAAGGCCTCCTTTAAAATCCAGGTCAATCTCAAAGGCCTTTTAAAATCCAGGTCAATCTCAAAGGCCTCCTTTTAAAATCCAGGTCAATCTCAAAGGCCTCCTTTTAAAATCCAGGTCAATCTCAAAGGCCTCCTTTTAAAATCCAGGTCAATCTCAAAGGCCTCCTTTTAAAATCCAGGTCAATCTCAAAGGCCTCCAAAAGGTTTTTTAAAATCCAGGTCAATCTCAAGGTCTCCTTTTAAAATCCAGGTCAATCTCAAAAGGCCTCCTTTTTAAAATCCAGGTCAATCTCAAAGGTCTCCTTTTAAAATCCAGGCCTTTAAAATAAATCTCAAAGTCTCCTTTTAAAATCCAATCTTTAAAATCCAGGTCAATCTCAAAGGCCTCCTTTTAAAATCCAGGTCAATCTCAAAGGTCTCCTTTTAAAAATCCAGGTCAATCTCAAAGGCCTCCTTTTAAAATCAATCTCAAAGGTGCAATCTCAAAATTCTCCTTTTAAAATCCAGTCAATCTCAAAGGTCTCCTTTTAAAATCCAGGTCAATCTCAAAGGTCAAAAATCTCAATCTCAAAAGGTCTCCTTTTAAAAATCAGGTCAATCTCAAAAGGTCTCCTTTTTAAATCAAAATCTCAGGTCAATCTCAAAGGCCTCCTTTTAAAATCCAGGTCAATCTCAAAGGTCAATCTCAAGGTCTCCTTTAAAATCCAGGTCAATCTCAAAGGTCTCCTTTTAAAATCCAGGTCAATCTCAAAGGTCTCCTTTTAAAATCCAGGTCAATCTCAAGGTCAATCTCAAATCTCAAGGCCTCCTTTTAAAATCCAGGTCAATCTCAAAGGTCTCCTTTTAAAATCCAGGTCAATCTCAAAGGTCTCCTTTTAAAATCCAGGTCAATCTCAAAGGTCTCCTTTTTAAAATCCAGGTCAATCTCAAAGTCTCCTTTAAAATCCAGGTCAATCTCAAAGGCCTCCTTTTAAAAATCCAGGTCAATCTCAAAGGCCTCCTTTTAAAATCCAGGTCAATCTCAAAGGTCTCCTTTTAAAAATCCAGGTCAATCTCAAAGGTCTCCTTTTAAAATCCAGGTCAATCTCAAAGGCCTCCTTTTAAAATCCAGGTCAATCTCAAAAGGCCTCCTTTTTAAAATCCAGGTCAATCTCAAAGGCCTCCTTTTAAAATCCAGAGTCAATCTCAAAGGCCTCCTTTTAAATCCAGGTCAATCTCAAAGGCCTCCTTTTAAAATCAAAATCTCAGGTCCTTTTAATCTCAAAGGTCTCCTTTAAAGGTCAATCTCAGGTCAAAATCTCAATCTCAAAGCCTCCTTTTAAAATCAATCCAGGTCAATCTCAAAGGTCTCCTTTAAAAATCTCAAAGGTCAATCTCAAAAGGCCTTTTTAAATTCCAGGTCAATCTCAAAGGCCCTCCTTTTAAAATTCCAGGCCAATCTCAAAGGTCTCCTTTTAAAATCAGGTCAATCTCAAAGGTCTCCTTTTAAAATCCAGGTCAATCCTCAAAGGCCTCCTTTTAAAATCCAGGTCAATCTCAAAGGCCTCCTTTTAAAATCAGGTCAATCTCAAAGGTCTCCTTTTAAAATCAGGTCAATCTCAAAGGTCTCCTTTTAAAATCCAGGTCAATCTCAAAGGCCTCTCCTTTTAAAAATCCAGGTCAATCTCAAAGGTCTCCTTTTAAAATCCATCAATCTCAATCTCAAAGGCCTCCTTTTTAAAATCCAGGTCAATCTCAAAGGCCTCCTTTTAAAATCAGGTCAATCTCAAAAGGCAATCTCCTTTAAAATCCCAGGTCAATCTCAAAGGCCTCCTTTTAAAATCAGGTCAATCTCAAAGGCCTCCTTTTAAAATCCAGGTCAATCTCAAAGGTCTCCTTTAAAAATCCAGGTCAATCTCAAAGGCCTCCTTTTAAAATCCAGGTCAATCTCAAAGGCCTCCTTTTTTAAAATCCAGGTCAATCTCAAAGGCCTCCTTTTTAAAATCAGGTCAATCTCAAAGGTCAATCTCAAAAAGGCCTCCTTTTAAAATCCAGGTCAATCTCAAAGGCCTCCTTTTAAAATCCGGGTCAAAAGGTCTCCTTTAAAATCCAGGTCAATCTCAAAGGTCTCCTTTTAAAATCCAAATCTCAGGTCTCCTTTTAAAATCCAGGTCAATCTCAAAGGCCTCCTTTTAAAATCAGGTCAATCTCAAGGTCTCAAAATCTCAATCTCAAGGTCTCCTTTTAAAATCCAGGTCAATCTCAAAGGCCTTTTAAATCCAGGTCAATCTCAAATCTCAAAGCCTCCTTTTAAAATCCAGGTCAATCTCAAAGGTCTCCTTTTAAAAATCCAGGTCAATCTCAAAGGCCTCCTTTTAAAATCCAGGTCAATCTCAAAAGGCCTCCTTTTAAAATCCAGGTCAATCTCAAAAGGCCTCCTTTTAAAATCCAGGTCAATCTCAATCCAGGTCTCCTTTTAAAATCTCAGGTCAATCTCAAAGGTCCCCTTTAAAAAATCAGGTCAATCTCAAAGGTCTCCTTTTAAAATCCAGGTCAATCTCAAAGGTCTCCTTTTAAAATCCAGGTCAATCTCAAAGGCCTCCTTTTAAAATCCAGGTCAATCTCAAAGGTCTCCTTTTAAAATCCAGGTCAATCTCAAAGGCCTCCTTTTAAAATCCAGGTCAATCTCAAAGGTCTCCTTTTAAAATCCAGGTCAATCTCAAGGTCAAAATCCAGGTCAATCTCAAAAAGGCCTCCTTTTAAAATCCAGGTCAATCTCAAAGGCCTCCTTTTAAAATCAGGTCAATCTCAAAGGCCTTTTTAAAATCCAGGTCAATCTCAAAGGCCTCCTTTTAAAATCCAGGTCAATCTCAAAGGTCTCCTTTTAAAATCCAGGTCAATCTCAAAGGTCTCCTTTTAAAATCCAGGTCAATCTCAAAGGTCTCCTTTTAAAATCCAGGTCAATCTCAAAGGTCTCCTTTTAAAATCCAGGTCAATCTCAAAGGCCTCCTTTTAAAATCCAGGTCAATCTCAAAGTTCCCTCTATTAATCCAGTGCAATCTCAAAGTTCCCTCTATTAATCCAGTGCAATCTCAAAGTTCCCTCTATTAATCCAGAGCAATCTCAAAGTTCTCTCTATTAATCCAGAGCAATCTCAAAGTTCCCTCTATTAATCCAGTGCAATCTCAAAGTTCCCTCCATTAATCCAGTGCAATCTCAAAGTTCCCTCTAGTAATCCGGTGCAATCTCAAAGGTCTCCTTAAAAATCCATTGCAATCTCTAAGTTTCCTTCATAAATCCAATATAACTTCAAATACTTTAAAACTTCAAACACACCATAACGCTGTTTACCCGCAACTCGTGCTTGTCTTACTCCAAATAAAAGGGTACATTACGTGTGGGTCAACGCCTTTCCCATGCAAAAAAACACCATGAGCTACTAAAATTTGCAACACCGTGAGATCTGATCCGGTTTAAACCAAGAGAGAGAGAGAGAGAGAGAGAGAGAGAGAGAGAGAGAGAGAGAGAGAGAGAGAGAGAGAGAGAGAATATCGAATGTGTCTGATTCGAAACAGGTATTCAACAGCTGTGATTGCCTAATAAATTTCGTACTTCTAAGCTTAAGGTTGTGAGGCTATCAGAAAGTGCCAAGTATAAAAACGTGTGGGTGCCACTTTCCACCCGCGGGTACGAGGACACTAGGACTGAAAGAGAAGTTTATTTCTTGGCTATACTAAAGAAAACTATTAAAAAGCTTATTTAGCTCATGAAACTCAGTCCTTAACAAACTTCTCCCTTCACATAAATCAAAACATTTAAAAAACAAAATATTTACAATATAGTATCTTCGAAATGTTTCACTGTAGTCACCAGTACTCATGAGAATTCAGAACCAACCAGAGCCTTTTCAGAGTACTGCTGTCCCCAGTAATCCCAAAGACAATTCCCACTGGAAAAATAAGACGTACAACACGGACGGTCACACGATGGTCTGCATTGGTACAAAGTTTGCCTGAAATTCCTTCAACTGTAATGCTGACAAAGAGGCAGGCGGATATACAAAGTAACAGACGGAAAACCATGTTACATGTTAAAATTATACCCTGATTTTGTCGGTTAAACTATTTATTAGTCATGCGCTAAAACTTATAAGCAGCGAACGTCAACGGCCGTCAACATTATCTTACAACGCAACATGCTTAATCTGAGAACATCATCAAAATGGCCCTTATTATCAATAAAAACACTGATAAAAAAAGCTTTAACCAAACAATGATTCATTCTAGACTCCAATTGGACTCTTCCGAAAGAGTTCTTAAATGAGAAATTTAAAGTGGAGAAAAGAAAACGTTCAATTAGCTGAACAGCTAGGTGAGAAATGACTTATGGTATTCAATGAGCAATGCAGAGAACGCTGCCGGTAGAGCAAGAAGCTACGACGTCGACGATGAGCCTTTGTACCGATGATCCATCTCAATCAGCCTCTTGAGTCATGAAATCTCAAGCATTTGATGCCGGAATACCGAATGTGGTCAAAAAATAAATAAATAAGTAAATAATAATCTATAAAACTAGTCAATTTTTTTCCGTCACTTGCGGTAAACGGATTTCTGGCTGCACGATAACCAATGCGACCAATATTATACTTTAATATATTAAGATTAGGAACAGTGCAGGTTAGGGGCAAAACTCACCTTACTTACAAGATCAGTAAATAAAACTCGAAACACCAACAAGTCATTGTTATTAATCAGAGAGAGAGAGAGAGAGAGAGAGAGAGAGAGAGAGAGAGAGAGAGAGAGAGAGAGAGAGGGGGGAGGGGAGGCTGGGGAGAAGCAACCACTTTTCTACATTATGAAACTGTTGAGCATAATGATATACCTTAACCATCCACTACTGTAGATTTGGTCATAACTATCCTTTGATTAGTGACCATTAACGAAAACCGTATCGTAGAAACTAAAACAGACTAGAATCTAATGCGAAAGGCAACTTTGATGGCCCAAACCAGAATTGGGTTCATAAACACTTGTCATGAAAATTCGAGCAGCAGTTCTACTGAAACAATACTAAGGTACTCAGCAAAAATACTGTTAAATAAACTTTTACAAATTCTGGTGCACATGCGGAAATTCAGCGTTTGCTTGACAGCTACGATGTACTTAAATATATAGTAATTGTAAACCTGCTTCTCAGCACGTCATCTTCATACCTAAACCAATACTACATTTTACCTTAACACACAAACTATGGAACCAGATTTATCTTACCTAGTACCTGTGTCAATAAGGACAGTTAACAATTCCAAGAACCAATTGTAAAACTTACCAAAATTCTTGAACTACCTATCTGGTAACTTCAGGTCTTCCAGTTATATCGAATCAGATACTGCAGGGGTATCGAAGCAGAGAATATGATCAATGAAGTTAGGTCAGGTTGGGTTTGGTGTAAGTGTTTGGAAGGGTGACCCACAATGAAACGCCAGAAAGTAATAAGTCAACTTAGAGGTATACTGTAGTGTGTGAAAATGCAGCCCAGAAGTCAGCATTGTGAGAGGGGGTCGCACTAAAAAAACCAAGGGTGATAAATGACAGGACAGAGGCAGACGACCAATAAAGACAGAATGAACAGAAAAATAAAATTCGCAAATTTCGGGAAATGTTGAGACTATGCTACGAGCTCACATCTATATGAGGTCTCTCTTAATCTAGACGAGAGCAAAACACTATCAAACTTGCAAAGCAATATTAACATGAAGCGAACTAGACAGAAAGTAAGTTACAGAGCAAGCACTAAAAAGCTACAGCTAGGGTAAACAGTCTGTCAAGGCATATGTTCTGATGGAATCAGACTATCTTGGTGATTTTACAGGAAGCTATTATTAAGCTTGATACACTCATAATATCGGCCTCATTTAAAGGAATATGATACAACTATTAAAGCAACTTATAAAGAAGACAATCGATTCTCGATTTGAAACAAATGGCGACTTAACTGAATGAAAATTATTTCTTTAAACAAACGCATTACGTATCTTAAATACTGAGAGAGAGAGAGAGAGAGAGAGAGAGAGAGAGAGAGAGAGTTAAATAACACGTCTAACAGGAAAGTACAACCACCATGAAACAGAAGTTAGAGATGAAAGAACCCCGAATATATATCTGAAAATGCCCAGCCAAGTTAAGAAAGGCAGACGTGGCTGCAGCTTTGTGGCAGAGAAATTAAAAATTACATTTTACACGTATGAGAACTATTTGCTTACAAGAGCCAACGAGACGGACAACTATGACGAATCTGTTGTTGTATTATTGAGTGTGTGCACACGTGCGGTTATTTCCAAGATATTGTGTTGCTTCAACTTCAGTGTAGAGAGATAATTGATCTATTTAGGTGTCAAAAACCCGGCAAACGTTTCTGCTATAATTTTCTGGTCAGGGCCTAATCTGTCCTACTAAAAAATACCATCACACAAACGAAACTTGGCTAGCTCGGAGAACTGCAGAATTGAAGGGTGGGTTTGTGTGATTAGTAAAACTGAAAAATCCGAATATGTGACTGGGAGTAGGTTTTTTGGGGTGAAGTTAGGTAGTTATTGAAATTGAAATAAACGAACTCAAAACGATCTTCAATTATCTTAAGTCGAAACTATAAAAGTAATGAATATACAGATATTTAGCTGTAGCACAGTGAAATATGCCTTCCAACTTAAAGAAAGCATAGGAATCAAATGCAGAAACTTACTATTAGACACCTCTCAAAATTCTCAATGAATGGCCAAAAGAATTTGAAACCAAAAATTCTAACAATCATTTTTTCCCTAAACGTTCCATCCAAAGCCTTAAATTGTACACCAAAAATAAAGGCTAAAGCCATGAGCCCTATTACTCAATTGAGATAGCTTGCTGCAATCGCTAGTATAGTATCTAGACGGAACCATGGTCTAAATAACCTGCCCTTTCATAGCATGAGGATGATATGTTGATTCGACAAACTGTAGTCCTGTTGCTCTTAAGATGGAACTTTGTGAAGATTCATCCCATATAATATGTACAACCCTGCACTCCTGTTGTGGCCACATCCTGGTTTGAACAAACTAAAATATAAGCAACGTACGGAAACTTTCGCCCAAATGTTGTCATTGCTAGCCTAAAATTTCTTGAAAATAAGATGTTTAAATGCCGCCACTTATTTTCACTACTTTGCTATCATCCAAAATTCGTTTCAAACTAATCCAGTGGTTCTGATAGAGTAAAAAATTGGAAAGTTCACAACAAACGTATATATACACACATGCATGCGCGCGCACACACCAAACAAGCTTTGATGATAAACTCATTTGAGATAAAAAGCTTAAGAAAATTACCAATCAGGACGAACTAAACACAAGAGCCCGCAAGGGATATAATATCTGGGGTGCTACAGGCGCCTCAAAAATAAAAATGGATGGAAGGATGGAAACGGCCAGGTGATAAGGAAGTAGCAGGACTAAGACGACTTGAATGAAAACACACGCAATCTTAGAGAATGTCATAGATAAAGGCCTCGGCCAGATATCAACACAAAAGTGGATGAGTTAGTGGAGATAACTCTTTACATGTTCCTCTGACATGGGGAAGTCTTGATAACGCCTACGAGAAGACACCTCTCAAACGAATTTGAAGCAATGAATGATAGTAGGATGTATGAAAATAAAATTCCAAAACAGACAAACCATAATGTGCAGACAGTACAAAACTTGCAGACTTGGGGAGAGAGAGAGAGAGAGAGAGAGAGAGAGAGAGAGAGAGAGAGAGAGAGAGAGAGAGAGAGAGAGAGAGAGAGAATAAACTAGATTTTACAAAACTCCTTTCAGAGAGAGAGAGAGAGAGTAAACTAGATTCTACAAAACTCCTTTCAGAGAGAGAGAGAGAGAGAGAGAGAGAGAGAGAGAGAGAGAGAGAGAGAGAGAGAAAGAGAGAGAAAGAGAAAGAGAGAAAGAGAAAGAGAGAAAAAGAGAGAGAGAAAGAGAGAAAAGAGAGAGAGAGAGAGAGAAAGAGAGAGAAAGAGAGAGAAAAAGAAAGAGAAAGAGAGAAAGAGAAAAAGAGAGAAAGAGAGAAAGAGAGAGAGAGAGAGAGAGAGAGAATAAACTAGATTTTACAAAATTGCTTTCACATGTCTACACTCTCCCAAAGGACTCTGGTGATAATTATAGCCACGTTAAAGTTAAAGCCAATGAGCTAAGAATGGAAGTAGGAGGTGCACCTCAAGTATTAAGTTAAAACAATGCAACTGGAGGGCCTTGCAAACAACCTTAAGTAAAACCCTCTTCAAAGCTCACACACACTATAAAAAATAAGACACCAATTCAATCACTGATGAGTAAGTTGTCATTGTTATTAATCTGAAAAAAAAATGAAAGGTAGCAATAACCTAGGATGTGATTTTGTCATCCACTGCTGCTTAAGAGCTTAAATATAATAAATATGAGAACTTCAGTACTGAGGGAAATCATATTGTGTAGAGCCTTGGTACCATTAAAACCTATAATCTTTGGATTTTTAACAATTATTTCATCACAGTGATGGCAAATGAAATGTAATTACATTTTTACAAATTCCACGCCAACTAGGTCGACGCCTACAAATTTTGAGCCGACAAATTATGTATGTATCAACCTCGAACAAATGGATAAACAATTTGACAAAAAATCAGTGCGTAGAGACAGTAAGTCTCCAGACACTAAGCTCTTTATTCCTATATATAGTGGGGAATGAACAGCTGGTAAACATCATCACAGCATTATTCCATTATGACAACCCAAAGCATATATGACAGATTTCTTTAAATCCAGGATCTCTCTCAATTCCTACAGAGAACTTAAAGAGAACCTAACCATTCCGAGACACTCAAGAAGGCATTTCACTAAATAACACTGCCGCTGCACTGGGATATCAAGATTAGTACATATTAATTAGGTGGTATTTGTTGAACTTTTGTAGAAAAATACCCTGAATTTGCCCAAAAAAAAAGAAAAATCATTCCAACTCCTATTATCATCATCTAAAGCTACCCCCTATTTACGAGCTGCCCTAGAGCAAGAGCCCTGCCCATGGTCTACCCGTGCCAGCACAGGGCTGGATTAACCTAAGACGACGTACCCTCCTGATCAGAAGCTTCGTGTATTCTACTTAAAAAAAAAAAAACTTATCTACCACCGAGATTTACAGTGATGACTCACTAGAAGGAAAATGCTCTCATCTCTTAAAAATAATGAGGTGCTTGGTATATTTTAACCTCCAAGATATTATTAACTTTCATCATTCTTAAAATAACTCCAAAACCATTAATGCACATCAATTTCATCTTTATAACTTTGTACTGAGAGTAAAACTAAAAATCTGACTCTTGTGAGCTTTCTAAAAAATATATATATTTTTTAAAGTACACCAGTTTGTTGCACTTAAGGCCAACGATGCAAATGCATGACTATAGGACGATCAATCCTTAACATGATCACAATATATTCCTTAACAAAAGCGTGAGATACCCACCGACTCAAAACACTTGAATAACGTTTATACCACATATCAGTTTCTCTTTGGCTTGGAAGACTGAATATTCTTCCTCTACTTTCGTCCTCAGCTTCTGACTACCGTAATGAGGAAAACAGTGGTTTATAGTCTTTACGTCATGTGTTAAAAAGACACAGTAGCAATGGGAAAACGAAAGAATTCTCTTTGCTAACTGAAACATACAGTAAAAGTTAGTTGGAAAATAAATACACATATATGTCAAAGATAAATGAAAACAGTATAATTCTACCTTCCAAGGGCCTAATATTGTCGATGCAATTAAAATACTCAACTCATTTAAGCAAAGGCTAAAACTATTCTAAGCAAGATTTAAGTCAAAGAATCGTTAGATAAGAAGATACAGTACCTTGAAAGGGAATGCATGAAAAGTCAGACAGCAGTGTAACGGAGACCTTGCAAATAACCTAAGGTAAACCCTCTCCAAGTTCACACAAACACTATCAAGACACCAAGAGAATTACTACTGAGGACATTGGCGTTGAATGTACGGAATAAAAAGGTCTCAACAAACAAGGATGTGACTGTTGTCCATTATTGTTCAGAGTGTCAATATAATAGCTTCCATACTGAAGCACATTATAGTTTGTGTTTAGCCTTGCAACCATCAAAACCTTGTAACATCTGGACTTTGAACACAAGTCTATCATCACAGTCATGGCAAGAAAATGTAATCACACCTTTAAAACAATTATCGTACTCGAAGCCTACAAATTTTGGGATGGAAAGTCATGATATATGAATCTTTCTAGCAAAATTAGATTAACAATTTGACAAACATCTTCACCGTGTGACAATTAAGTAGCCTTAGGGCACTTAAGCCTATTTACTTTTATACAGCTTATCAAGGTCGTCACAGGATTATTCCATCGTGATAACTAAAATCTTACATGACAGGATCTCTCCAAATTCTCACGGAGAACTTACGGAGAACAATCCAAGTCTCAAATATGCTCTAACTAAATGACAATATTTCTGCACAACATTATTGAATAGAGATCAGTGCAATATTAGTATTTTTGACGTTATTTAGCGAACCATTGCGGAAAAATAACCATATTTACCAAAAAAATCATCCCTTCTGCTACTACTATCATTTAAGTGTTTGACTGCGTATTCAAACATTTTTTTACAAACCTTACCTGCCCCCGAGATCTGCATTGCTAACTCACATCATTTGAAACCCACGAAGGTGCATGGTATATTTTAAAAGCCAAAATCTTAATACCTTTCAAATAACTTCAAAAGTCGTGTTTTCATAATAATTTCATTTTTCACAACGTAGTTTTGAACGTAAAACAAAAAGACTATTGAAATGCAACTGGTGTGAGCTTTCTCAACAAAATAAATTACACACTTTGTTGCACTTCAGAAGTTCCTGCGTTGGAAGTACACGACCAGGATGATTCAATCCTTAATGGATCAGGTATAATTCTCCGCAAAAGCGAGAAATTACCACCCTAATCACATAATAGACCAATCTATGGTGCATCACTATACTGTGACAGGAAATGAGTAAAAAGCCACTACAATTATATGAGACAGTATTTTTCCAAAATACAAAAAAGGGTTAATCCTTTTTGTATTTTGGAAAAGTACAGTCTCATTTAAATTATTGTGGCCTTTTTACTCAGCAGACCAATGTTTCGACCACCTACCAGTCTTTGCTACAATCTCATTCAATTTTTTTTTTTAATGATGGAATGACATTTGAACAGAGTACTCACCTCATGACATCACAATAGACTGTTAGCAAAACGGAATATTCTTCCTTTTGATTTCATCCTCTGCTTCTGACAGCTGTAAGTGAGGAAAATAAAAGTGGTTTAGAAAACAAAATAGTGGAAGGAAAATAAAAAGGAAAATTATCCTTGCTTATTAAAACAATATACAATCAACAGTATTCGAGAAATTAAGCACAGATCAACTAAAGTATTTCAATAAGTAACTGAACCGATTAATTCACCTCTTCAAGGACCTACAGTTAGTGTCATAGACTCATGGTACTATACTTTTTTATGCTAGGGCCAAAAGGTAAGAAGTTAAGAGACCTTTAGAGGGAATGTATGCAAAGTACAACTGGAGCAACTTGAAAATAACCATAAGTAAAACTTCAACAATCTAGTTACTGGCTGTTACTAGGCGTGGCTGCTGCCCCAAGCTCGCATACCTTATAAAAATATGACACTAATCAAATCACAATTGGGAAAGTTGTCACTGAATTTCTGAAACAAGACCTCAGCTACCTAAGGTGTGACTGAGCTATTCATAACCATTTATGAGCGTCAACATAAGAACTTACATACTAGTCATAGTGTGTGTGTGTGTGTGTGTGTGTGTGTGTGTGTGTGTGTGTAACCCTGCCCCCAGCAAAACCAATGATATTGGAAAAGTCTTATCACAGTCATAGCTAATGAAATGTAATAAAATTTTACCCCAATAAGATCGTAGCCTACAAATTTTAAACTGACAAATCATATGTGAACCGTTCAAGAATAACTGGATAAACTATAGTACAAAATCTTCTGCTTGTGAAGAATCACTAGCCTAAGCATACTAAGCCTTTTCATTTCCAGGCAGGGGTACCTAAACAGCTAGTAATCAAGATGGTTGTGGCTTATCTACAGTGTCATCGTCGTCGTCGTCGTCATCAGAAAATTATTCCTAGGTGGTGATGGTGGCTGAGTGTGTCACTCTAAAAGATGGATATAATTTAGCAATTTAAGTAAAAAATTGTGTAAACTGAATCTTGGTAGTGCTTAATAAATAAATACTAGCAAGATATTGTTTCAAACCCTTTCTAATACCAGGCCTTCTAATCCACCTCTTAATATCTCAAGCCATAATCGTTCAATATTTCCAGTGTGAATGTTAGATTATTGGGACTGCAAATTTTCTGTGTGGTTAACTTGAAAATGAGTGTATCCACTCACTGGTTTTACTTATAACCACGCCACGAATCAATTATAAATAACTGTGCCTGGTTTATGTAACGATTAACTAGTACTAAAGTTTCGCCTTTGCGATTGTCAGTACCAGGATCAATTAATGCCTCAACAAAGAATTCCTTTTGATGTTCTTCAATACCACCTCAAAACAACCAAACTGGGTAAGAGGAGACTTTATGGTATTACTGAGTAATTAGAGTTTCATCTATTTCCACTTCAACATCAACACCACTGATGGGCTCCTTGATTATTGCATTAAAACTTGAGTCACCTTACTAGAAAAACTACTCCAATCAACACTGGTCTTTGATGAAATATTCAAATACTTAACAATAGCGATAAACAAAATTCATCAGTAAAAACTGGCAAAGAAAATCAGCAATTTCATAACGACAATTTAACTTTATCTAAAAGTATTTCGATCACTTACAGTAAACTTACAATATTTTCTCTTTATGTCTTTTGTCTGAAACATAACCGGTACAGCGCCAAACGTTTTTATCCTTTCTAAATTTACACAGCTAATTACACTTCAAACACTGTACGGCTGCAGGTAACACTCCATGTCTTAAAAAATCAATGCATCGAGTTTCATTTTCAAAGAAATCGTGAATTAAGCGAAAATAATCGCTGCAAGACGAACACAGACGGGACGTAGCCCCACTTCTATGACAGATTTTGAAACAAAATGATATGAAAATGTCTGACACCTGTGAGATTTTCACCCAGGTCACGTGACTTAGACATAACACGTAACCACCCGCAATGCAATTTTAAGGGGGAAAAATTCGCATCAGAACCACAATGCAATTCTAAAAAAACTCGCATCAGAGCACAAACTGTGTCCGTGATGGGGATTATATAAACATTCATATCTCGGATATGGTGAATTTCCCCAAAAAGTGTTCAGAAACAGTTTAATTATTTTTATGCAAAATGCATCTATAATACTATAATTATTATAGAAGGAGTTGGAACTATTGTAAAATAATACCGTGAAATGTAATAAAAGATGTTTCCCTTACAAGGTCGAAGATTACAAATTTTAAGTCAAAGAATAATGATATACATACGAATATTTATAATATAACTGGGTAAACAATAAATATTCAGTGTGTGACGAGACACACTAGACTAGATATTCCTACTAAACAGGGCAATTAAGCAGCTGGTAACATGGGTCGTCACAGCATTATTCCATCCTGACAGATAAAAGCCTGCGTGACAGGATCTCTTCAAATTCCTATGGGGAACTTATGGAGAATCTAAACTCAAACAGGCTTTTGACCAAATGACACTTCTGCTGCACTGGGAAATCACGGTAGTCACAATGTTATTTAGGGTGGTATTTGGAGAACTTTTAAAGAAAAATAACCAAATTTACCAATCAAACTGTCCTGCTGCCACTAAGGTACCTGACAATGAACCTGAACCTTCTTTGAATACGGAAAAACGTAAGATCCGAGTTACGAAAGTAATGTCATGATAAACCTCGTCGCATTATTTGGACTTAGAATCTGAAGACGTCATGACCGCATCAATCACGCTCTGCTAACACACAAAAGCAATGTGTTTAGAGTAAAAACCAACAGACTTCAAAGTCTCTGAAACTGAAGAGTCCGAGTAATGAAATAAGTCATCACCCGTCGGAATTTTAATTCTCAGCTACACGCCGGTTTTTATTGTTCAAGACCTAATTGTCGTTTAGACCCGATGGTCGGGGAATAATACTAATTATATCACAACAAAACTGGGTCCCATTTGATCCACTAAATGAGAGCAAGTTGGGGGCCACCAAAAAATTCATGGAAACTGGGCTTTCATGCTAGAACTCATACTACTCCTTCAAAAAATGTTACCCTCTGAACTTCCTGTTGCTAAGATATATTACTCTCTAAATGACAGTGATCTTGTTCTCACAAGGGATATTGCTAAAGATAAATAACAATCCAGTCTTACCTTTTCCCAATAACTTCCTAGTATTGCGATAAATAACATAGTTGCCGTGATTCCCGCTGGAAAACGAACATCAGAACTTCGTTCCGGTCTCTCCCGGCCATTTTCGCTCAAACGAATGTCTTTATGCCTTCAGGCAGGCTTCAACAGCCCTTTAACCAATCACACGAGACCACGTCACTTCTTTAGTGCAGACAGAGAGAAACTGGCACCTGATTGGCTGCTGGTTGGACTAGGAAGCACGCTCGAAGTCACCAGCTGAAGAACAACACCATTTCCAAACGATTGTACGACACTGGAACGTCGTAAAGTGGAAATACACCCGAGATAAGAGAGAGAGAGAGAGAACTGTAGCAAGAAAATTGTGCAGTGAACTTCGAAAACATACAGTTTATTTTCTAAGGGAGCCGAAAATCTAAATAAATCTCGATTTGCCGAAGAAAAATTCTTTAAATTCACGTTAGGGAATTACATAATACTACTGAGAGGGAATTATTCTCAATCCCTCCCCCTCCTATCGTTATTATCTCCGACACCGTCTACGGAGTCTTTTTGGATTCTCTTCTATCGGCCTATATTTATTTCACATGCTCGATGTCTTGCATTTCTTCTTAACTTGTGACAGCACAAGCATTTACAAGTTAGATAGGGTTATTCAGAAGTAACTAAATACCAAATGATAATGTTAAATGTGTATATATATATATATATACATATATATATTATATGATACATGCATACACAGTATATATGTATATATTTGTGTATGTAAGTGAGATCCGTAACGAAGTGAATTGATATATATATATATATATATATATGTGTGTGTGTGTGTGTGTGTGTGTGTGTGTGTGTGTGTGTGTGTGTGTGTGTGCATGAATGTATTTATGTGAGATCCGCAATGAATACATGTTATAAAAACTTGTTGTGCATTAAAAACGTATATTTACAAAAACATGGAGCTTTCATACAACTATTGTGGACTTCTCCCCCCAAAAATGGTCCCATTTTTTTGGGACGGTAGTTGGACGAAAGCATTAAGTTTTTGTACATAAATGCTTTTATTACACAAGAAGTTTTATCTTATATCTCTTATATCTCATTGCAAATTTCACCACACACATGCACCCTAACGCACACATATATACAGTTTATATATATATATATATATATATATATATATATATATATATATATATATATATATATATATATATATATATATCTTTGACCTGGTTACGTGGTTCAAGTCTACACTTAGATGTTCTATCTGTCAAATCTATTTTCTGCTTTGATATTTCTCCAGTAACAAGTCTTGATACCAGCTGTTTTGTGGGAGCCATCCGCAGTCGTCATTTGGTATCCAATACAAGTAGTCATACCTTGGTTAACTTACACATCGATCAACGGTCAATTAGGTTAAAGAACACTTTGTATGAGGAAGAAGCCACTCCTTTAAAGGACTTCTGCTAAGTTTAAAGATGGACAAAGATGACCGGCTAAAACACATGGAATTTTGCATGTCATGTGAGTGCAATTCCTAGCTGAAACAAAGGGAAGAGTGTATCTTTGGGTGGGTCTCACTCATTGCGTATCTCTGCTAAACTGTCTCCTGTGTCACTGTGTTTTTTGCAATTCTCGTCAAAATAATCGTACTGGATGAAGGAGCAAGAGGTGGCCAAACTGTTTTTACTATGATAAACTGAGGCCATCAAAGGAGCCGATGCTGCTAAGGGAGCAAACACCATACAAAGGTCTTAAACAACTGAAGAGGTTGAGTGTTGTTAATTTAGATAACTACACATCACTTAGCTGGCAATAGCGTTTCTTAAGCCATCTCATGTGAAAATGCAAGACAATTACATGCTGATCTCTTAAAAACAACCCCCGGAACATTCTGATATAGATACCATTCAAGGGTTCAAAGTCAGTCATGGGTGGTTTGAGAAATTCAAAAGAGAGAAGCTGCATACGCAGTGTGGTGAGGTATGGAGAGACTAATGTTCTGACAAAGAAGCTGCCAAGATATATATTAGAGTTCAATCACTATATAAAGGTTAAAGATTTTGCCTTCAAACAAGTGTTCAGTTGTGAAGAGACAGGCATGTTTCAGAGGAAAATGCCAACAAGACCTAAATTTATATTAAGAGAACTTATTGCCAGGTTACAGGCTAATGAAGGACAGGCTACCTCTTTTGCTCTGTAGGAATACAAGTGGGGACCTAAAATTGAAATTTTTGCTTAAAATACCTCAAGGGTTTTTAAGAAAAACAATGTAATGAAAAATAAATCAAATGTGATATGGAAGGCTAACAGTCAAGACTGGGTAACCAGGCAGTATTTTACTGAGTGGGTGAATGAAGTGGCTGGCCCTACCATCAAGAAATGCCACAAGGAAAAACACTGCCTCTGAAGGCCCGTCTTGTGATGGACACGGCATCTGCTCACTCTCCAGGCTTGGAGGCTGCGTTGCTGCTGGAGATTCACTTCGTCAGGGTGAGGTTCTTGTCCCTTAATACAACTTCTCTCATCCAGCCCATGGACCTGTATGTCATCTCTAATTTCAAGAAACTTTGAACTAAAGCACTATCCAGAGCTGCTTTGAAGTAACCCTAAGAGGATTCTGGAAGCACTACTTCAAACCCTCCACTGCACAAGCTTCACAGACAAAGCTATACCACCATGAACTCTTATAGGACCATAAACTCTGCCTGGAGGAAATTGTGGCCAGATGCTGTAGCAGAATGGGACTTTGCATGCATTGAGCCTGTGTTTGTTGTAGAGGACAGTGTCTCTAGGAAAGTCCGTGGGCTTAGAAGTGAGTGATGACGCTGTAGATGAGTTAGTGAAGGAGCGTCATTACATTTTAATCTAAATACTGACTTGAATCAACATCTTCCATTCTTCAACCATTTATATACTTATGTCGATGCTCCTTACAACAAGCAATGGCAATCTCCCTATCAGCTCTAAGGTTGTTGTACTTTGTCCAGCTCTGCGTGTCTCTTTCCATGTGGTACAGTACGTGAAGGTCAGAAGCACATATGATCTGCCTACTAACAGTTTATTTGCCTCTGGGCACTCACTGCTTCCATTAAGGCAATGCCCAACAGACAATGGATTCGAAGATCAAATAATACAATCAGAAAAACGAAAGTTCTTTGACTGCTTCTACCAACAAAACAACGAAACAGAATGACCTAACAAGGAGATAGGACAACTGATAACAATATACTACCAGATCAGTTTCAACAACGAATACAACAACAACAGCAACAACATCAAGAAAATTATCAAGATGGAAGTTCAGCCACTAGTAGCATACACCAACGTAAACATACGAGTACATATACTGAAAGCCCAACCTACTGGCATCCCTTATTATGAAAAACAGCACATGTAGACCTACGCCAAAGGAGATAAATGCCAATGTGGTTTATGAATTTATTTGCCTTGTGGAGGAATGCATACCTTCCAATGAAAGCTATATCGGCAGGACATCGAATACACTTAGACTGCGATTAAAGGAGCACAGAAAACACGGGAGATATCTTCCAACACAACACAGACAAACACGACAAGAAACCAACATACAAGAACTGATAAGCTACACCAGAATAAAATAGAAATGCTGCACATATGACAACAGAAGCAGTGTGTATAACAACAAACTAACCAACGCTAAACGTCCAGATGGAAAGAGATAGGGCTCCTCCACCGCCAAGGGAAAGGAGACAAGGTCAAGGTTACTGCCAACACAAGCCCGCCCAAATACCCTAGAAGACATTAGTAACATAAGAACTAGAAATAGAATGTTAAACTAGAGAAATAATGTAGTTACACTATGTAATAACATATATAAATGTAATTTAAATAATTAACCACCCCCTGGAAAACTCAGCATTGTAAATAAAAGTAATAACAAACACCCCCACTTATATTCCCGTCTCCTTGGAGCTATAAATAAGATGCTGGATGTTACTGTGCCTTAGTTCTTGCTTGACAAAGCCTGTGACACAGGCAAAACGGGACCGAAGCAAGTGGAATAAATGGAAACCACGACCCGACTGTGTGTACTTATCCAGAATTTTGAAGAAAGACTAAAAGCAGAAGTGGGAAAATATGAAAAATTCAGTATCCAAGAAGTCAGTGCCACAAAGGCGATAGCCTATAATACATATATACATACATACACACACACACACACACACACACACACACACACACACATATATATATATATATATATATATATATATATATATATATATATATATATATATATATATATATATATATATATATATATATATATTATATATATATATATATATATATATTTTATATATATGAGAAGAGGGCATTGTCGCTGTTACAATTACACACACATATACATATCCATTATATATATATATATATATATATATATATATATATATATATATATATATATATATATATATATATATATATATATATATATAATATATATATATATATATATATATATATATATATATATATATATATATATATATACTGTATATAGTAGCTGACGCAGTACAAGCGTTACAAAAGGTAAAAACACACCCAGACCGTAGAATACACACAAAGCATAGAAACACACCCAAAACGTAGAACACACCCGGATATTTATCTATCCCAACCTTCCATTAGACAGGAAAAGGAATCAAACCTATCTACAGTGTAATATCAAAGAATTCTTATTTACAAGTTTTCAAAAATATAAATACAGTATATAAATTATAAAGTAAAATCTTTCACAAATTCACTATACCACTACTTTAATACAAAACTTGATTGTAAACAACATTTTTAGTTTCACCGTCAGGAGCAAGAATAAATAAATTCTTGGGTGAACCCACCCTTGAGCAAGCAACATAAAATTGTCCGTGGGAAAAACATGACAATCCCAAATCCACTCCACAGTACTACATAGACTGTCCCTGTGCCTTGTTGATCGTGAACGAGAATGGAAGTGGTATCCGTGGGATAAAAACTGTTTAGCCCTCTCCCTTTCCTGTTCAGATGGTTGCTTCAATTGCATTGCCCAACATTTTTGGCATTTTATATTTCACCCCTTTTCACCACCTCCTTCCTATCGGGGCTGAACCTGGACTTAAAGGGAATTGGGAGTGTCACTTTTAGTCTTAGTAACCTCGAAAATTATGGATTAGACACTAATATCTGTCGTTCTCGGTTATTTTTACATGTCACCCCCTTCCCACCCCCAACTCCCTTTGGTGCCAGTAATGTCTTACCCCCCACAGTATTCTTTTCTAGATAGTAAGCCATATGTATACCCAAGGCCAAGAGAGACAAGGCCCACCCAATTGGGTGGAGTCGCCTCCCACCTGGGGTAACTACGTAGGTGGTGACGTATCTTAGAGGTACCTGCTCATTACGGCAATTCCACTGCTGACGCAATAAGGAGGTAGACAAATCTCCACCTACACGGGGGATTTGGGGGGAAGTGAGTAGACCTTCTCTTTCTCCTGGCCTTGTGTATACCGAAATGAGATACAATAATCCTGAAAAGTTTATTTAGTTACCAAGTGTACGGGAAGAACCAGCACCATTTCAGGGAAGCCCTTCCCATCCCCAACCCCTTAAGTGCTAGTGATGTATTACCACCACATTATTCTTTTCCCGATAGTAAGTCATGTGTATACCAAGTCTAGTTGAAATTGCTCAATGCGTTTCAGAGTTATGCACATACATACTGTACATCCATTTTTATATATATAGATTTATATATACGTGTATAATATATAATGTATATATATATATATATATATATATATATATATATATATATATATATATATATATATATATATATATAAATAATTATACTGTATATATAATATATATATGTATGTATATACATATTATCAACATATTTATATATACACATGCACATACACAGACACACACATTTCATATATATATATATATATATATATATATATATATATATATATATATATATATATATGCATATAGTATTAGTTATATATATATATATATATATATATATATATATATATATATATATATATATATATATATATATATATATATATATATATATATATATGAACACATAACATACACAGCAATAAGCTATCACTGTGGAGGTGGGATGATTGGATACTAATTGCAAAACCTGAATTCAACAGAAATACGTACAGTCCACATTTTTATTTCTAAAGACAAATGGATAATGTCACTGGAATCTATATTATGTTATTCCCTTTTCAGTCATGATATTCTAGAGGTGGAGTGAATTTGATTTTAATAAAAAAATTTTGCGGTTTGGTACATGAAAGTGCAAAAATGTCATTTATATATATATATATATATATACTATACATATATAGTATATATATACAGTATATTTATATTTATATGTATATACATACATACACACACAGACATATATATATATATATCTATATATATATATAATCCACACACATATCTATATATATGTGTGTGTATATAAATAAATATGTTATATATATTTATATGTATAAATATATATATATATATATATATATATATATATATATATACATATATATATATATATATATATATATATATATATATATATATATATATATATATATATATATATATAGGCTTGACCAAATAAGCCCTGCTGTAACAACCTAATTTTCACCTTATTCTAGACAGCATAAATAGGTAATACAAGCAAAACACGAAAAATTCTCCATTAGCCTTCCTGGGGATGAAGATTTTTTATTAGGTTTTCAATAATTTCCAGTCAGGCAACCGTTTCACTGTTTCCATTCAAGTGAAAATTTCAGGTATGCAGGTACTGTACTAAGATGATTTCATCAGAGCGTATCTAACAACGATTAATCTAGATCTGTCATAAAGTCGTTCAGCAGAATACTAACAATTATCAGCAGGGCGAGAATGATAGGATTCCTTGAAGACCTAATCACCAAAATACTTGGAAATGTGCTTCAAAGATCGGCAAAGTCAGTTCAGGAAAAACTATATCTATAAAAAATTCGGTGAGAGCATGGCCTTTGTATGAGTCACGTGCTCTCCACATACTGTGCACCTCTATCCGAAATGTTCTCATCCCCTTCTGGCACCGGCATCAGTCTAAGTCTTTTCATTTTCCACTAACTTACAGGTCATTTTCTTTTGGATACATTTCCCACATGAAGCTGGAATTCTAATAAAGCCACGCATAATTTTCAATGAGAAAATGGTCTGACTAAAAATTGAAATAGAATGGAAGAGTTGAAAGTCAGTTTGTGGCCCCACTGTAGAGATAAGATCGATTAATATCAATACCAGTGAACCGTTTCTATATACATATGAGTACGAGGAATTTGTGGGAAAACATGTCCTTGGGATGCATAGTTAAATGCGTATCTGCAGTAGGGGTACTAGGAGACATAAGAGGAAAAACTAAATATACACCAAGTTTTTCCAGTAGCAGTTCGAAGTACTTAGGAATTCATGAGAATAGAGTAGAATAAAGGATTTAGGCCAAAGGCCAAGCGCTGGGACCTGTGAGGCCATTCAGCGCTGACACGGATATTGACAATAATAAGTTTTGAAAGGTGTAAGAGGAGGGAGTGGAAAGAAGATGGAAGAAAGAGAATATGAACGGAGGTACAGTCAAAGGAATGAAGGGAGTTGCAGCTAGGGGCCGAAGGGACGCTGCAAAGAACCTTAGTAATACCTGCGCGGTGCACTGACGGCACTATCCCCCTAGGCTTGTTACTCAGTATACTGGAGAAAGGAACGACACGTTACAATTACAATTATGAATTGAGGCTACAGTGAAAAAGTAGTTCCAATATCGCTTCTGCTTGTTAAGAGAAATCAGCCACTTATCAGTTACATTAAATAAGTATAAAGGCGCCAGTTCAAAAATAGTTACAGACTCAAATTTGACAATATCATAGAAGATAAAGAAGTAAATAAATAAATATAGAAAAGGAAAAAGACCTTTTTAAAATACATTTCATCTCCGTTCGTTGACATTCTTTACGACAGTTTACACAGAAACGACACACATATATAGATGTGTCTATATATATACTGTATATATATATATATATATATATATATATATATATATATAGAAGGACAGGGTGACAAGGAGATAGCCGGTCATCAAAAGGTGATACATTTATTGCCGACGCGTTTCGTAATAACCTAGTTACATCGTCAAGGCTAAAAGAGAAAACAACACAAATTAAAAACACATGGAATATAACTTTGACTTTAAGAGTCTCAACAAATTATACCAAACTTACATTAAAACAAAACAAGATTTGAAAAGCACCTGCTAGACTAAAGGCTGAAGGCTTTATGATTCGGAAAGGTGTGTGTGTGTGTGTGTGTGTGTGTGTGTGTGTGTGTGTGTGTGTGTGTGTGTCGTTACATATAAACACATATATATGTATATATATACACTATATATATGTGTGTATACATATATATACTGCCATATATATGTACAGTATATATATGTGTATACATATATATACTGTACATATATATGGCATCGCACCAAATTCATTATGTTCCATAAAGCAACAACGCAAAAGTCATCTAAGCTAATTACACGCATACCAATCATATATTCTTAGAAATACTCTTACATTCATGTAGTTGTATGCAGAATCTAATCAAAAAGGTGATTAATAACCAAATGAAAACTTATGGACTACAATTTCCGAAGATCAACTCCTCAACATAACAGTAAGAAAATTTATAAGAAAACTTTACAGTGGAATAATAAGTGTACTTAGATAATGCAAATAATCTGGGTGCACTCTCCAACAAAAAATTCTTATCGTTGGGTGACTTAAGTTCTTGAGTGAAGAACGAGAATAACATTAGCGATAAAAGCTTTCTGTACACGTCTTGTATGAAACAGAACTCCCGTTATCGAAACTCTCTGGGCGTGTTACAAGGGTCTTCTGATGAAATGACTCCACCTCGGCAAGGTTGTGACAATATGTGTTAATGTATGTTAATGTAATGTTTATGATAAATTTCTGATTAATGATACCATCTCGGTTGGGTGGAACTGAACTTTTCGAACCTCTCATTTGGTATAAAAGGTTTTGAAGGAGAAGTGATGGTTCAGGTCCCATGCTTTATCTCTCTCCTTCCATCCCGGCTAAGACAGCGCGTCGTCCACTCCTCTTGTCAACAAAGGTTGGAGGAAGAGTACTTAGAAAAGAGAGAGAGAGAGAGAGAGAGAGAGAGAGAGAGAGAGAGAGAGAGAGAGAGACCACGCTACCGAATAATTATATTCGCTGTGTTAAGAAATATGAGCATCATTTACAAACACTCAAGTTAGAACATTGTCCTTTCAAATAAAGGAATTACAACTTATTGTAATCAACAAGCAGGTAGGCTACATAGATAAAGAATAAAGAGACAGGTGAAATCTTGTCATGTCTTGAAAGTTCAAGCAAATTCTACCTATCAACTCTAACCACAAAAAAAAAAAAACGCTATAAAATTAACATCTATAACAGTGAATGCTACTTCATAATCGTTCAGAAACCTTCAGCTACGGAATCTGGCTTGGTGGGTCCTCAAGCCAAAGGAACCCGGATGCCAATTTGAGGAAGGCCAAGGGAATAAGATATACGTCAGGACTCCAATATCTGTACTGAATAGTTATTGCTGGTTTATATTCTTGCCAGTGTAACACACTGTCAAATTTGACGGAAGGATGAGACGGTCGAGCCGTTAAGTTTCCACCACAGTTAGCAATCTGACGCCCGGTTATGTGGAGGCAAATGTAAAACGCGCAGTTTATTACCCGTAAACTATAGTCGATACACGCAGAAAGAAATACTGTATATAAATACACGTTGCGTTTCATCAGGTAGAGATCTTCCGAGGCAAACTTCGACATACAATCTCCGCTTCCTCTCTTGTTTTAGGGGGAATGGGGCCTAGAGAAGCCCTGTCTGCCTCCTTGGAAGGGCTGCTGCTGTAGAGGAGACACCAACTTAGATGAGAATGGAGTAGAAGGTTCCTCGGGGCACTTAGGGGTGAAAAAAAAATTACTGAAGTTAGTAAGGACCTCCTGTCATAATATTCCCAGACTATTCGTTGCTATCTCAGATGTTGCGGGCTTGTTGAGCTGGAACTTGTCTGCATTCAATGTTTCGTGGAAACTATCTTGAAATGCTTCAGATCCGACAATAAACGCATCAGCATCTGTAAAGTTGCCTTTAGTATAGTGTGCGGTACTTGATGTGGATTGTTTAGCACTTCTGATTTTCATTTTTGATTCGTGGTTAGACTTGGAAGGGAGAAAGTGCTTAAATATTTTAGGCCTGGGGAAAATTTATCAGTCGTTCATTCTTCCTATGTGACCACTACATTGGTAGGTCGTTTATTTGAGACAAGAAATGTCTCTAATGTTTTTGTGTTACTCATTAACTCTCTCTTATAACCTAAAATAAACATTAGTTCGGTGTTACAGTCTTATACTTTTTTTTATGTCGTTTTACATAAAAAGATTTACTCGTTATACTTGCTTTCGTTGCAAGAGATCACCTCGTCGAGGCCCTCCCATTCCGATGGTATACATTTTATAACAGAAATGAACAATCAAATCTACTGTACCTTCTTTCATTGGCACCCCTACTCTTTCCCATAGCTGCGACTCACAACGGTCGACTAACGACTTGATACCTAATTCAGTGGAGTTAATGAATAGAATGAGATCAAGCGAAGTACTAGGCGATGTTATTCACTCAATGAGCAACACTGTGGCATACACATTGGTGAGAGACCGATTTTTTCTTTGGTAATAAATCGTCTTCTAGGGTTACAACTGAGAGAGATTACAGGTCAGCTCACAGCCGAATGGTGAAGCGTACATTCCGATGCTCGAATTTTAAAACTTGGATTTAAGTAGGACCTCAAATTGAGTTGCAAAACTGTAATAATAAAATAATACCTACTTTAAGAACTATTAGTTTGCCATTCCCAGTCGTTCAAATAATAAACAGTAACGATCTTGGTAGAGGTTGGTAGCTTCTTAACCTTGAATCTTACCTAAATTCTGAAAACTATAGGGTTAGAGCAGACGCAAAGCAAACTGATTTTGACGGACCTAAAATGTACAGCACTCGCTCCCTTTTTGCTTTATTTCATTCTAAAGACACCACTGTAACTC
This sequence comes from Macrobrachium rosenbergii, assembly GCF_040412425.1. Taxonomy (NCBI): domain Eukaryota; kingdom Metazoa; phylum Arthropoda; class Malacostraca; order Decapoda; family Palaemonidae; genus Macrobrachium; species Macrobrachium rosenbergii. The sequence continues at coordinate 62,718,059 of NC_089795.1, forward strand.
TAGACTTCGGTAAAATAAACTTTGGTGTTAATCCGAAATGGTATTGCCGAAGATTTGCATGAAATTCCTGCCTTAGCCGAATGTTCCGATAAAGAAAGGCCTTCCTTTGTCAGTCTTTCCAAAGCCTAACATGTTCAGCCAAAACATAGGCCTACACTATCTAAGTCGGAACCACCACCCCGTGTGAGCATATAGAATGTCGATAATGCGGCAGGATTCAGCAGCACTAAGCGGGAGTACAACACAAATAAATCCTTTGATGAACATGAACAGACTCCCAGTGCAGACAATTCATCCATAAGACTTTGGCTCATTTGGCAGTACTTATGGGGAGAAGGGGGGAAGGATTTATTGGTATGTATGTATATTCAAGAAGCAGACGCCTCCCAAGCACAGGTCACTGCTCCCCCAGAAATGGGGTTAGTCTGTCCCGAAACCCCAAGGATTTGTGAGACATCAATCCGGAAGTCAGCAAAACAAGTGTTTTTTTCTGAAAGCCTCCCCCGTAGGAGGATAGTGCTGTCAGTGCACCTCATGCGGTGCCCTGTAGGCATTACTTAAGGTCCTGTGCAGCGTCCCTTCGGTCCCTAACTGCAACCCCTTCCATTTCTTTTACTACACTTCCTTTCATATTTGTTTTCTTCCGTCTTGCTTTCCACCCTCTCCTAACAATTGTTTCAGAGTGCAACTGCGAGGTTTTCCTTCTCTTACACCTTTGAAACCTTTCACTCTCAATTTTCCTTTCATCGCTGAAGGACCCTCACAGGTCCCAACGCTTGGCCTTTGGCCAAAATTCTATATTCCATTCCAAATCATTCCCGAAAGTCTCAGGATATGTTAGACATAAATACAGAGGTCACAAAAACAATTTTTTTTTTTTTCATCATGACCGTACGTGACATGTTTTTCACAGGACAGCACCTAGCCCACAAGCTTATTACTGTCTACTGAGCTCCAGGTTTACCTTTTGTTGGAAACGTGAAGACGGTGTCTGTATTCAAAACATTTCTCACACTGCACCGGAGCAAATCAAAACAGTAACTTAATCCAAAACTCAATCTTCCTTCCCTTACCCAGGATTTAAGCTTACTTAGAATTTACGGGTCATCTATTTGTTTGACTCCTATGAAGCCCTAAAATCTTTGTACAGCCTAGCTCGTAAGTGTGGAAACATGATTCTTTTTGTATTGTCCAAAATCTCAGACTTAGTGTACCGTTGCCAAGTAGTGTTAAACTCCTATCTTTTTTTTATTTCCAATGTCATACATGTCGAAAATTTTGCGAATTCACAGCTCATGCGGTTTTCCTTATGGCTATCTGAATATGATCTCTTTTATGCATTGGTAAAATTCGTAATCTATGCGACATGAATCATTTTATTATACATCGCTTAGCTCAGAGCACGGTGTGATAAGGTTAGAGTCTCCTCAGTGCCAGCGCACTTAACTTGCTACTTGAAGTAGTCTTCGTAACTACCTCTACAACATAACCTAATAAGCTTAAAGGTCATAAAATTTTCAAAATAGGAATATGAATTACGAAAGTTTTCTTTGAATTTTGAAGTCTTAGGCTAAGTTAAAACTGCCTGAATGCTGCGGAATGATTTATAGGCCTAACGAAAATAATGTAAGGTTTCTTAAATGTAATCTTCTTTATTAAAGGATTTACTTCTAGAGATTACATGTTCTTTGCAGAATAGATAATTATTCTTTAAATTATATCGAGAAGATAGTTATTAGTCTAAATATTTATTGGTAATAAAGCCAAGAACTATGCAACACATTTTTTATCTGACAAAGAATGTTATTTTCCTGAAAGTTCTTCTGTTTGCTTTTGGTGTATAATTGATTCATTCATAGGCTACATTGAAGTGCAAGGATGTATAGATAACTTCATATGCTTTCTGACCAGAAATTATTAATATGTAAATGTATTTTCAAAAAGTAAAGAAAACTTACATGCCAAGGTCTAGGAACAAAGTTTTGGCGTCAACAAAAATGTAACTGGGGAATCTCCACTAGTAAACCATAATTTTTTAAGTTACAAATTATAACACAAATAATTTAATTTTTAGTGAAAATACTAATATTCCAATAACAAATATAAAATAAATATTTTCCAAATTATTTCATTGCTTCTACATATTGCAGACCTACGTATGTTGCCGCCACTCAAATGGCTGCGTCACACAGGCCACGCCCACCCGTTGATATCGGTGGATGCGTTTTAGCTACAGTAAAACCTTCGTATTTATTTCTTTACCCTTCGTCAGTGTCGCGGGGTAAAAATAGTCTAATACGACTATTTACAATTTTATGGCTGCAATGCAAGCAATATGAAAATGTCTGAAAATTTTTTTTCATTATTTTAGCATTTGAACCCAGTTTTTATGAAGAGTATTCTTTTGTCGAACGTATCGGCGCTGGATGACCGAAAGTTTCTGAATGTTTTGTTTCTGTTTTTCGAAAATCTGGCTACACGTAATTTTTATTACAGTTTGATATATATGACACATTTCACTCTTGAAACAAGAGGTAAATAAGCAGCAAATTAGTTGCCAGTTAGTGAATTTTGAACGAAATTTTATGAAGTCACGCCGCATCATTTATGAGTATGGTTGTACCATGAAACTACTCCGTTCTAAACAGTTCTCTTCCAAGTATATGCATGTCAAGAAAAACAGAACATAAAACTCTTCCATCCCATCTGCCTCTTTACATAGAGCTGGAAGAAGCACAAACACAAAGAAAGGCGTTCTCCAGAAGCATTTACAAAAATAAATTCCAATAACAAACACCCTCCAGATACAAGATTAGAAGACAAGAGGTTCATCCTGAGACCCTCGCTCAGCGACTTTTTTCCTGAAAGGGGAGGGACGCCGTCTCCAAACTTTTTATAAGTGTCATCAGTGTTACAGCACTTTTCACTGATAAGGTTCTTATCTCCAGTTCTTAAAATAAGTTTGTGCAAGGGATGAACTGTCACATTTTACAACTGGTGCAGCACCAAGAGGAGTAGAACTGATTTGCAAAAGGAAACTAGCAGTCACAGGCGAGTACTGTATATTATTCTACTGTGAAATTACCTTACGAAATACCAATATTAACAGAAGTTAACTGCTCTTACTACTATTATAACAGGACGTAAATATCCAATTGCACAAACGACAGCAGATACATACTGCTGCTGAAAAACCGCATGATCCAACCGTTGGGCATAACATCTAGATATAATATATAGGGTGTATAAAATCCGTGAATGAAAGTGAAGTGTTGCAGAATATTGTAATTTTTCAAGATAACGAATAACTCATGACGAAAAAGAACAAAAGAGAGCTGAAAAAACAGACTAATCCTTTCTCATATAATTCTGCACGAGAGAGAGACAAAACGTTGGTTGCAATTATATTAAGAAGTTCTACTTTTAAGCGAAACTATATAAAAAGTAAAGAAACGGAGTAATCTTCTCAGTAACAGTGTCAAGGTTCACGGCGATCTGCCTTTTGCCTTTAAATTTTTGTTTGGTGAAATGAAGCGGAATAGTTAATAAATTCTTCGTAAGTTGCAGATAAATATATCTCTAGTCTTGAAAGTCTGTTGATGCAGGACCCCATTTCCCAACTCTGGGGTCATAACAAAAGAACTTACTTCTGATATATATATATATATATATATATATATATATATATATATATATATATATATATATATATTAACTTTATCACATACACAATTGTTCTGTGCATTAGTAGAATAACTAAAAGGACCTCATTCAAACTGGATGGTATCTAATGGAGTATTTGTTCAGAAAAAGTTACAAGCTTTCTTGGACAAACAGTCCACATTATCAAGTATCCGTACAGTGACCAGACGCGTAGTCCAGCTGTATTTATATCTGTATGCTGGGTAATTTTAATCCTATAATCGCCTAGCTCCTCCTGTGTGACCAACACCCACCCCCCCTTGTGACCTTGGCCATTCTCTTCCCGCTTCTTCTTCCTAAGTATTGGTGGGAGCGGGCACAAATCAAGGCAAGGAAAAACTATTTTGGGGAGAGGGAAAGGATAGAAAAGGAACATTTGGTAGGGACGAAAATAATTACAGTCCAGGACAACAACTCTATTACACCCATCAATAGCTAGATAATTCCAAATTGATATGCAGCTACAAAAACACCATTAGGAATAAAATAGAAACAAAAAGTCGGTGGAGGGGAAAGAGATTAGAGGGGGGTATATATGGCAGCCTGTCTATAAACTGTGAAGATGGGTACTATGGCGAAACTGGCAAATCATGTAAAGAGCAAACCAAACAACACCTTCAGAACATAAGACATTAAAATCAGACGTCGGCAGTTGCCAAACACTGTTGGGAAAATGACCATAAAATAGACTGGGAAAATATGAGTTTTCTGTACAGGAACACCAACAAAATGGTCAGACTGGTTGTAAAGAACACCTTCATAACATGCGCTAACAAGGCAATGGCAGGGAACACCGGAAACGGCTTTGAAGACAGCATATCCAGAAAAATCGTACACTCTATACAGTAGCAAGGAAACAAAGGAAAAATGCAAGAGGACACACGGAAAACGGACACATGGAAGAAGAAGCGGGCAGAGAAAGGCCAAGGTCACGGGGGGGGGGCCGTCACACAGCAGGAGCTAGGCGATTATAGGATTAAAATTACCCAGAACACAGATATAAATACAGCTGGACTACACATCTGGTTACTGTACGGATACTTGATAATGTGGACTGTTTGTCCAAGAAAGCTTGTAACTTTTTTCTGAATAAATACTCCATTAGATACCATCCAGTTTTCGAATGAGGTCCTTTTAGTAATATATATATATATATATATATATATATATATATATATATATATATATATATATATATATATATATATATATATATATATACTTATACATATATAATATATATATACGTTTATATATACATATTATATATGTTACATATATATAAATATAATATATATATTATTTACATATATATACTGTATATATATATATATATATATATATATATATATATATATATACTGAAAGAATTTCAGCTAAACAAGCAATGACCTTTCACTTTCTGGTACATACAAGAAAATGAAAGGTTATTGCTTGTTTGCTGAAATTCTTTCACTTTTTGTATATATATATATATATATATATATATATATATATATATATATATCTATATATATATATATATATATATATATATATATGTGTACATGTATATATATACATATATATAAATATATAAATATATAAATATACATATCTATATATAAATATATTTTATCTAAATATATATATATATATATATATATATATATATATATATATATATATATTATATATATAATTTATATATAAATATTTATATAAATATATATAATATATATACTTATATATTTACATATTATATATATATATATATATATTATATATTATATATTATATATATATAAAATAACACATATATATATTTATATATATATACATAAATAATATATAATATACATGTATATATATATATATATATATATATATATATATATATATATATATATATATATATATATATATGCATAAAACTATTAAAAAGTCAAGTCATGAGTACAAATTGACGATTGAAGTCAACTAAAAAAAATATTTTTAAAGTTTGGCACCTCTGATATACACAAAGAGACTCCTTTTCAAAGGTCGGAATGTGTATGAAGCAGTGCAAAGTTGAATTAAATGTCAATACACGAAAGAGAAAGCTCATTATACATACTGGATAAAGGCCCTTTAGGGAGGTAGCCCCTGCCCCCACCCCTGCACCTCACGTGGTGCACTTTAGGCATTACTAAATGGTGTTTGCAGCATCACCGCGGCCCCTCGCTGCACCCACTCTTTAGACCTTTACTTTACTTCCATTCCCGCTTCCTTTCTTCAGTCTTGCTGTATAAACTTACTTTCACTTCTTAGTGCAACTGTGAGGTTCCCTCCCGGTTCCAACCTAAGAACCTTTGCCCTTATTTCTCATCTTGCTGTCTAACCACTTAAACTGCCTCTTCACTATCCTAAGCACTGAATGGCCGAATGCGCCGCCACAGTGCTTGGTTTAGCAACCCCAGTTTCAAAAATCTAACATCAGAAATTATGTCTAGGATGGAATAGATCTTTCGTTAAATTTGAGACTAAGTATGAAGCACATGCAAATTTAAATAACAAAAGAGGTCTTCACTTGAACTGTGTAAAGGCACAGAAATTGATAATGAATTCACATTACTCACTAAACTAAACTAAACTAAACTAAACTAAACTAAACTAAACCAAACATTTTTATTGATAATCATTTAGAAAAGTCAGTTGTGTATTGTTCCCTCAAAAATAGCCGCAGCGTTGAAAAGGCACATTTCATAAAATAAGGAAAACCAGAGTATAGTGACTGACCTTTGTCGTACGGCAAAGGCATGCCTTGGGGAAAAATTCCCGAGTCTGAAGAAAGCCAAGATCATTTTCCTAAGCTCCTTTTCCAGCTTAGGAGAAAACGCTCCTCATTTAAAAGTGATGAAAATCAAAGCAAATAAGAAGTCAGTGAAAATACCCTTGATATCATCTTAGAAAAGACTTTGGCAATGGACAGTTTCCCTTGTTTGACTTATTGTTAAGAAATTCCATTTGCGTGTAAATTAGTCAGAAGGTATGTTCACTGATATAAAGTGATATCTGTCGCTTAATATCTGATAATCTAAAAGAGAGGTCATGAGTCAAATGGGCAAGGTCGGCAGCATGTCGCTGTTTATAAACCGAAGGTCGAGTTTCGAATCTTGGCCACGGCAGAAGCACTACCAATTAACTATAATTCTTTTGGGCGTAAGGTATTCCCAAGGTATAGTTAATCAGATACAAAATGATATTTGTGGCTTAATATTTGTGAATATTAAGCCAATTTTCTTTCCCACAGATTCAAAATGGATCAGAGTTGAGTGTGAGTTCTACGGTGAGGGTGCATGCAATCAAAACTGTATTCAAAAATGGTATTCAAAGCCGCGTAGAGGCAAAGAAGGAAAAAAAGGCTCAGGTCAAGAAAAGCAAGCCTGTCTAATTTAGTGCCACTACTTAGGGCCGGGCTGTGAGTTGGTTTGAGGTAGTTGCTTTCTGAAGCCACGGGCCCAGTGTCAGGGTCAGTTCATGAAACCTTGACGTTATTTAATTGTAATGATGTCAAAGTTAATTATATCCAGGTCATTATTTATTGATTATGCCACCAGATCTGATATCACAACTGCCAAAATCATCGATACATGATATACCAGATTCCTACTTCCGTAAAAAAGACAACATATAAAATCACGGAACCTAATAACATGTATTCAAATCATATATAAATGTTCTAATTCTCTTATGAAAGCACTGAAACAAAATCAGCAAAATGAAATTTATATCTTGTGAAGAAAACTAGCTCTTCAACATACTGTAATTACAAATACATCCTTAAGAACTTTTTACACTGAAACAACAAGCGAGTGTAAATCATGTGGACCTTTTTTTTTTTGCAGGATGCCGAGTTTAGTTGTAGATACGTGTTGCTGTGGATGCAGCCTCAAGCAAGGAGTTTTAATCATTGGATGGCTATCGTTTGTGAGTGGGAGGCGGCAGATAACTTTAACGATAAGTTCTTTCTGTATTGTACATGTCTTATGTGAAACTGAGGTCTGGTATCAAGGTGTGTGGTGTGTGTGTGTGTGTGGGTGAGCGTAAGTGAATGGGTATGCTTTCGTACGTGCATCTGTGTAAGGGCAAGGGTATCTTGTGACTGGTTCTAACCAAGAGGGCTGAAAGTGTGGGTGTGTATGAGAAATCTCTCATTTTAACCTCCATCCCAGTAGGATGACATTCACCTTGTAAAAGACCGTCAACTTTTTATGATAATTTGGTATATAGTTTGAAAGAGAAGTTATTGCTCACATTCTCTTATTATTTTATCTTTCTTTCCATCCTGGCCATAACCAGCCACAGTCGACTCAACGGCGCCCCCCCCCACCCGCTACGTATTTAAACGTTTAGGTCACCAAAAAGACAAAGGATTAAAGGAAACATACCAGGATCTCGTGAGTGAAGTGTGGCAGTTTCTGTTATTTTCAGAAATTCTGACTTTTTGTGACACAGTACAGATGGATTTAATACATTTTGAATGCTCATTTCAGATCTGGGGAATGTATTTCCTAATTTCAATGTACAGCCCTCAAAATGGACCAAAACAAAATTGCCACCAGTTCAGTAACAATAGACCATAGCTCCTTTGTTTGTCACTTTCATAGGTTTTGTGGTATGCAAGTGTGACTAATTAGTGGTCCTCAACTCCTCCATGTGATCATGTTGATAAATGAGCCATCCATGGTTCAAACTCAACGCAAGTTAGCCCTGAATGTTGCTTCTGTCAAGGCAACCACAACAGCGCAATCTGCCAGAAATATTCCACCCGTGAAGCAAGACCACTAATATTTGATCTGAGTCTTTGTTTTGAAGGCCCCAAAGCAAGCCATTGTTCTCCTAAAGGCAAAAAGCAGTCTCTATACCATAACTGGAGTCCCAGGCCACAAATCTTTCTTTGTGTGAAGGCCACTAGTGTCAATGTTGTCATGGCACACCCATGCACCTTTCAAGTGACAGAGCAAATCGAGACCTACCAACAACTCAGCTCAGCCAAAGAAAAAATCAAGCTCTCCTACGATGCTGACTGTCAGCAACAATATTGCAAAAAAGGGAAAATAAACCCACATCACCTTGCTAATGGCAACCCTCCTATTCCAGAACAGCAAACCCATCTGAACACACAGACACTTCTTGACAGTAGCTCTCAAAGCACTTCTGTCCATCTATACATAGTTGCATAATTAGGGTTAAGCCATACTAAAAAGTAGAAGACATTTCCTTTCTGCCCAAGACAGCAGAGAGGAAATCCCTTGATTTAGTACAGATGCACATCCTTTGCCTAGGCATTGTTCAGTGATGAATACATATGTAAATGCGCTGGCTGATGGCCACACTAAAGCCTATAGTACTAAGAAACCTCACAGCCAATTTCCTTATCTTTCTTCATCAAGAACTCATAGTCTTGAGCCTTCCTCAGGTGGTGCTGCATCAGAAATCCCTGACAACAGCATTTGATACATCTCTGATAACTCAGCAACGTTCAATGCTTGATAATTAATTGGACAAATGGCAATTCTGATGTCTTCCGCAAGTGATACTAATTAGGGCACTCCATGTGTGCATGTTGCTAGTTTCTTGGAAATTACTTTTAGGTGTGATTGACAGACTCTTGCCAGTTACAGGCAGCAACTGCCCTGCAATTCAGAAACCTATATCTCAATCTGCCTGAATAGGTGAAATTAATGAATGCTTCATCAAACATGAAAAAACTTGCATTTTAAAAGATTTGTCCCTAAAGGAAAACTCTCTCCTCAAGCTCACCACAGCAGTGGTTGAAGCAGCAGATTGTCATCACTTGCCATCCACTGAGGAAAACATTCACAATAGCCATACCAACTGAACTGCTGCATAGACAGTGTGTGGTGGATAATACCTATGACGTACCCAGTTGCAATAAATCGCTGATCCTTCCAAGAACTACGCTGACTTGTGTATTGTCATTGAACTTTCTGGGGGCATGAGCAAACAAGTACTTAACAGTGCCAAGGAGGAAGGATGTAGGAACAGTGAAAAGATCCTGCTTGTTAAAAGGAGTCACTGCCCTCGAAATATGTGAATATGGCCTTCTCACGGCATTCCCACCCGGTGATATAGCAACTTCCTTGTCTGGGGTACTTACTTCAGCCTTTCACTCACTCACTATCCTCACAGAACTCGGAAATGCCCCGCAGGGAAAAAAATAAATAAAAAGCAACTAGGCCTATTACCACCCTTCATGATCCCGCCTTGTTTTGGGACCCACTTTGATCAGAATGCAGGAAGCATAAGTAATTCATAAACAGTAATCACTCGTTTAGGATTTCGTGGATGATATGTGTGGCACTCATTTTGTCAATCTCTCCTTCTCTTATTATCCTGTGGTCCTTTGGTATATGCCCTTGCTCTGTGCTATTGTCATTCGCTTTGAACACGCAGCTGGCGCCGTGTAAATTCATTGTTTCATTTGAAAAGTACTTGCAAGCTAGTTCAAAACTATTGTGCGTTTTAACTCTTCATGGCTGTCATTTTCCCCGCTTTTGTATTTATAAATGCCACAGTTGTTTCTATGCTTTTTATTTAGTATCTATGGCTGAAATTGGTCTTTTATGCGTGTGATAAACGTTTTAATATTGCCATCATGTTTACGTATTTTCTCTAAATGTCCTGATGTAGGCTACTTGAAATACGACGAACTAAAATTACTTTTTCTTTTTTATCCTATATTTCCATTTTAGCATGTTTCTTTGTAGCCAGTGATTTTCAAATAGCAATTTACCACTGAAGCTTGAATTTTGTTACTGTAATACTCTTAGTTATCCTTGGCTACTGACCATTTTCTACAGTATGTCTCCCCATATGGTCAGTAAGAGTAAGTTCATTAGTTTTATCTCTTTCTGACTGTCATCACTGACTTGCGTTTCATGAAAAGATGAAACCGATTCTATGAATCTCGTATTATATACTGTACTCATAAGTACTTCATTAATAACATCCGCTTCTCACAAGCTGTATTTGAAATTGCGTTTTAAAAATGAATATCAATTGCCATTTTTTTATACCCTTAGAGTTTTCTTTGTTTTCTCCTGTGACTTGACTGAAGCATGGTAGGGTGCATTGTTCATTTTCCTTTTATTCCAATTTCAGGAGTAAAAGGCAATTTCTGTAAACACCTTAACTCCTTGGGGGAAAAAAGTCTGAAGCGGAAAATCTGTATTTGATGTTCAGTTCTCCTGATAAATTTATCGTCATTTTATTTAGCAGATTAATTTACAATCCTCTTGGTAAATACGTCTAAGTTTTCACTAGCTTGCATCTGTCATCTCAGTTCACATGTCAACTGGCCTTTCTTTGTCTTGTTTGTTCACGTTCTTGATATGCTCACGTTTTTCCGTTGTGTCCTTTGATTGTTCGGCCTACTGGGGCGTTCCAAGTCAGTTCTTAGCATTCCTTTTGACCCCTTGCTAGGTTTTTCAATATTCCGATCGGCTCTTTGCGTTCTTTTGGCTGGTTTGGATTTCCAATGCTGTTTACTTGGTTCTTCATGTGCCTACTTTTACTTAGTTTTTTTTTTTTTTTTGGTTACCTGCGTTTGGTTTTCACTGACTGGTCTATGTCACTGGAACCTGGTTAATACTACTGAAAATATCATCTCCAAGGAAATCAGATACAGAGTCCCAGGAAGGAATTCTTACTCGAAACAGAAACTCAAGGCATTTACAGTGTCTTTCCTTGTTCTTAAAACAGCTAAGATGCTGCATCCATCATATAGAATCATCATTTCAGCATCAAAGCACCTAATAAATGTGACACAACCACTGCGTTTTACCTCACACTCTTACCTGAACCTGACTCTTACTGTCGATTTCTGAAGACAGGATGCAAACGCTTTCATCGTTATTCCCTCATAGGGAGTAGCCCGCTGGCTACATGTGTGACGCAGGGGTCAGAAGGTATTCATAATCCAACAATGGTGAAGGTTGTAGGACGAACATTTTATTTAAATTTTTTTGTGATAGCATTTTGCTATGACAACAATTGTCATTTTCGGAATTGTTTCCAGTGAGAATATAAAAAAGTATCAGATTATACCGATTCAATAAGTTTCACTTTTATCTAAATTTACTAAAACTTATCTATATTTTTGCCATCTCTGGGGATTTACGTAGCCGTCTACGAAAAATTAAATAATTTCAGGGTTATAATTAGCTATAAGCCTCCTCAAAACTCCCAAAACAAGGTCTATATATGTTCTCAAACAGAATGGCGAAGAGTGTCTTCATGCTCTTGTACCTCAGTTTGTTTTTTCAAAATTTTTTGCTTAACACAGCCCTCTATTTTTGTACAAAATCCTCATCCCTTCTTCTCCTTGCTTTTTGATGGGAAGTTTCCTTAATACTTTTGAATAACACGTCAGTTACTTGTAAAAAGAAAAAGTATGAAATTGTTATAAAACTTAACAGAGTTAACTGACGAAAAATAATTTAGAAAGCACTGTGAGTGTATTTTCCGAAATGATTACTCCAAGTGAAAGCTTTTTGGTTTACCTTTCCGATATTTGCGCCTTACTATTATTAACCCTGAATCATCGGAGGGGATTGGTTTCCAAGCACCATGAACTGCATCACTTACTTTAAACCTCACAGACAGAGAAGATTCATGATGTTTCGGAGACTATAAAATCAGGCCTACGTGTGGATTTACTACAATCTAACTTTCTTTCCAGATAGGTTCACTAGCAGAGGCAGTTATGTGTAGTGTCAGCTACCTACGGTAAGAAAAATGAATATTATGAAGGATAAATGAAAATACTCCATAGACACAGATCAGCATATAACAACTGATGACTGTTGACAAACGTATAATGAAAGGTTTGTTGCATTAGGAAAGCATTTTATAAAATATGTGATTACTCAAATGGTTTCATCACTCCACGTCTACAGGTTTTCCCGGATACTGGACATTATTTGTAGCATCCCTGCTGGGGGCCTTCTTGGCTCTTCTGCTGATTTACGGAGCTAAAGAGGTAATGCTGAAAATATTTTTAAAAATAAATTATGTCGATTAACCAAGAAAAAGCAAAATATCTGAAATGAAGTTGACAGTTTCGCACTTTTATTTTGGTTCGAATGGATTTTGTCAGAACAAAGAGTATACTTCAATTATTTATTTATTTTTTGTTTCTGGTGATAGAAATTCATTTCTCGCTATAATGTGGTTCGGATCCCACAATAAGCTGTAGGTCCCGTTGTTAGGTAACCAATTGGTTCTTAGCCACGTAAAATAAGTCTAATCCTTCGGGCCAGCCCTAGGAGAGCTGTTAATCAGCTCAGTGGTCTGGTTACACTAAGGTATACTTTTTTTTTTTTTTAGCAAAAACCGTCTCTACATGGGGTGGCTTCAAAGACAACTTGGAGGCAGTCACAAAAACGCTCTAACAGTGAATTAGGGTTGAATCCTCTATCAAATATTTTGCAGTCTCATCAGCAGCTTGTCGGTTATTCTCCTCCACCTAACAAAAACCTTGACGGTTTCCTGAATATTACCCAATTGTAGTCCAACAATTTTTTTGCCCCCTTACATCACTCATTACTTGCCATTCTTTTTGTACAATGCAATTACACTCCACTATTTCCAATTTTCACCTGCATTAATGTTTAACATGTATCTGAAAATAATTCTATTTCTCATTACTTAAAACAACGCCATTTCATTCTCTGTCCCCTAGCTTTGCGTTGAGATCATAGAGCACAAGCACATATTCACATTCTTCATGCCCAGCAAGGCACAGACCCACCTTACAGTTCCACTCTTGCTTTGCAAAGAATTTATTTCAGCAACATTTTGTCTTACTCTTATTAATATTCAACAAGACCTACGCATCATTCACTTCATACACTCCAAGTTTTGCTTCTCGAGAAAGAACTTCAGTGAAGTAGTACAGCTGTAGAATTTTATTTAGGAGCATCAAGTACCATAATGGACTAGATATCATTATCATCATCCCATGGCTGACTTTACTTTTTTATTTTCTACCATTCCAGAATAAGCCACAGAATTTGAAGTTATGGGTTCAAATTAACTCTTGTCTGCTGGTGACAAGGGTTACTATTAGTACTGTGCTAGCATTTGTATCGGTAGTCTACGCACTCATAGGACTCTGCGTCTTCATCATTCTGCTCCAAAGTTACTACATAGTAGTGGTCAGGTCATATGCTGTGCAGGTGAGTTGAAATTGTAGGACTTTACCACCTTGAGATACCCAACTACGTATGTATAGTTCCTCTTTATCTCCAGTGTCCATAGATTGTCTTAATCTAATACATCTTCGCTTATGGTTATTGGTAAAATAGACATTTCTCACCATTCTTGTAGAGATATCTCAGTCTTATTTGTTGCCCATAAATCTAGAAGGATTGCAGATATACCATGAGATAACCGCAGAGGTTTAACACACCAGAAGTTTAGTAGTTTTAAAAGAAAAATTGCCCTGAAACCCATTTTTGAGAAAAATGCAAAATTAATGTATTTGTTTATTTTCGATTTCTTCCTTAGCTTGAAAGGGAGATTAATGCAGCCATCGGACAGTCAAGTACTCAGCAACTATATGTACTGTACTTGTGAAAAAGGTAAGCTTCTGGACAACCACATGGCCCCAATTTCTTCAGAGCAACCTCCTGCACACCAAGGACAGCAAATACTCAATACGAAAACTCAAGAGTTTAAGTCTAAACGCCTGGCTGCTGACAGCCGTTTCAATCAGTCTCGCAAAGATCAGAGACTCGTGGAAAGATATCAAGTCACCTAACATGTAAAAATCTTCCTTGCTTTTCTTTAACTCATTTCAAATTCAAACGCAATAGGAGTTATGTTGAATATTCACTACCTTGCTCTTTTCCCCCCACTTGTTTAATGGCTTGTAGGCTCTCTCGCATATTCTAACTTAGATTCTCTGTGATTTATTTGAATTAAGATTTCAAGCGCTTAACTTCAGTGGCTTAAAGAATTGCGATAAATAATATGCGCATGTCAATCCAGGATGAAGAAGACTGACACTTTTATGAACTAAATATTAAAACGTGAGTAGGTCTTAAACCAGTTCATTAAGTCTAGTTCTTTAACTCGTGAGATTTCCACTGCAAATCTGAAAAGTTTAACCAGTGCACTTCACTGCATAATGATGCATGTTCCAGGTATTAACAGCTTATCCTGAGCCTAAAACGTTATACCTGTTTTAAACGCTACTACTGTAGATTTGAACATACATGAAAACTAACGTTAAGGAATCGAGTAAAGCAATTAACACAATTACTTGCGTTTCTTGAATAATTATTCCACTATATGAACCAGATCCGAGATTCACGAGTACTCACCATCGCCTCTCTGTCTTTCTACATAATTATTTAGTAATGCAATGTGTTTGTCTTGAAGGACAGGGACTAAGGGGCACAAAGTTACTGATCCTTGTCTATCTTCTTAAAGCTATCATCCGTTTAAATTTGCTACTTAGAATACCAGACTATACACGTTACAATACCTTGGTACCAAATGCTTCGTGTCTTTAGTCAGGCGCCGTTACGTACGTACACTCAGTAAAATACGCTGTTCAGATAACTCGGACACATTTACTATGGAATTAAACAGTTAGAAGTAACGAGTGACCCTTGTCTACCAAAATCATCAATTACGTTACAGCAGGTTACAGAAGTCCCAGAGAGAAGAGAGAGAGAGAGAGAGAGAGAGAGAGAGAGAGATCACAGCTCCTCTCCGCACTGGTAATGGTCTCCGAATGGACTCCTCTGTATGGGCGTCTATATACGTGATAGAATTTTCCACCCAACAGTGTCTTGTACACTAATGGAGTCACATGAGGTGTTATTTCAGCAGTTTTGAATATTGACTAAACAGGTCGCCCCTCTGTAGTGAACAACCGCTCTCTGTCTCTCTCCACGCCACTCATCATCCTTTTTTATAAACCATACAGGGTTTAATCACATTTACCTTACTCTGTTATGGCATCTGCGCATCTGAATACAAAATGATACAGTATACAACAATACACACATACACCCCACGACTGAGGGGAGATTACTGCATTATGAAAACCACAGCATAGAATATATATATGTGTAAATATATATATATATATATATATATATATATATATATATATATATATATATATATATATATATATACACACACACACACACACACACACACACACACAGTCTTGGTGCACACATATATGTATATATATAATATATATACACATATATATGTATATATATAAATATATTTTTAAATGTACTGCTATTCGCCCTTGTAACATTTGATTGTAAATAATGTCAGCCCTGACCAAGACCATTCGGAAAAGCTGTTGTCTGCATTTAAGGCGTCTTCAGTTCAAACTTTAACGTCCGTTGGAGAAAGGAATAGGTAGCATTTAGGCATTTCACCCCATAGGAGAAATTTCCATATTCAACTTTAAGAATAGGTGGTCCTAAAGTCCTTTTTCCTTTCTACCTGTCTCTCTTGGCGAATGTTTTACCAGAGCGTGGACGCCTAAAGGCATGACTGTATTCTGCCTGTCTGACCTAGGCCTGGTCAGCGAACAAAGAGAGAAATTAGCCGCCGGATGAGCAGGCGTCTGGAAGGTGGCTCTCTCACTGACCCCGTTCTGTCTATTATTTTATTAGTGAATGGTAGAGCAAGAAACACTACACGAACTTCAGCACGTCCGTTGTATGCGCGACAACGCTTTGTCTAAGGTAAAAGTCTGTGTGCTGTAACATATTTTGTCCATTCTTTTATCCTCCTTCTGTATTTCCTAAATCTTTCTTTTGTTTCGTTCTCCAGCCACCATTTAGGGTAACCGCTGGTACAAGTCTAGATTAAGTCAAATTATTATATTGTTAGCATTAGCTGATATTTTATCAGTAGTAAGTCTCAGGGATTTAACAAGCAAGTCATTTTTAATACTCTGGTATTTGTTGGCCTTAGCGCTCATTGTTTTGGGGAGAACCGTTGTGTTTTGTATTTAATACAATCTTAACAAGTAGAGATTTTCTGCGTCCGCAGTTGGTGATGTTTATCCTAAAGTCTTTATTCCTTGAATATTCTTTGTTAAGGTTGCTTACGGTTTTAACTGGCGACCTTTGATTAATTAACGTCTGTTTTGAGGTTAACTCGTGGCTTCATGAGACGGAGTTACGTGTATTCTTGGCATGCTTTCCAACGTGGTTAATATTCTAACTAAATTAACCAATAACTGATCAATTAAAACACCCATGTAACATTGGCGAGGTTGCGTCAGAATCTAAATGGGTGCCTAAATTTTAGGAGAAAGAATCTGGAAAAGGAAATTAAGTACATTAATTCCAAAGATAAAAAGTCAGATATTGAATTCCATTTTACTCTTCCAAACAAGGAGCCAGGCATAATAATAAGCAATAAGAAGAATAGTTAGAATAACAGGTAGCAGGAGAATTAACGTAAGGTCAACTGGGTACCATCTCTGGGCAAGGGAGTCATAATTTGTAACGTTGTGAGAAGGGCATTTTTCGTGTTCGGACCGTTCAAGCCCTTCTAAGTCTTCCAGTAACAAATCCTAAGACCAGGTGAGAGCCCATTTCATGTACACAAAGTAATTTAGTAAGCGCGTATCCGATCATTATTGTTTTCATATAGCGTGAATCATTCAAAACACCGTGTCAGTGAAATAGCGAGCGAACAGATCTAGTAATTTTGCCATAAAATACAGTTTTTTTTCCAGTAAAGTAAATTTGGTCCCGTCGAATCACTCCTTCAAGCGGACGTTTTCAAAGAAAATACATAACAAAAGACACAGCGTTGTTTGGTAATTTCGTTTTTCCATCCTTAACGTAAACGCTATGCATGGAGTTGGTATATTTAGAGTAAAATCGGGATACCTGCATTTGTTTCGTTCGTTGTTTTGAATTTTGTCGGTAAAAGAAAATGGCACTGGCAGCGTGGTTGTTTTGAAATTGTTTGAACTAGAGGACCTGCCATTTTGGTGTTTTTGCCACGAGGTTGTTTTGAATTTAGGCCTAACGGAGCTTGCCCCGCCATCTTAAGTTTTTGTTATTGTGGCTGACTCTGCTTTCCAGCCACTTTTTTGGGTCCACTTTCTTTGGCGTGTAAACTCCACCTCGCAATATCTTAGCTGGAGGAAGACTCTCAGTAGACAAAACCAAGATATAATTTAGTCAGGGAAAGATAGGCCTTAGTTAGGATTAATACAATAAGTTCTATACAAATACCTGCGGAAAAAACCATATAAAAGAATTTTAAATTTATGCTAAAAATCTTGTGACGTCACGCTCGGCTCCTTTGAGGGTCACATAGAAAGTATCGACCCAAGCCAAGGCCGTATCCGCATTTTATTTAGAACCATGCCATTGTGCAATTATAAAATCTTTGCATAACATGTTCTCAAGCAGTAAGAAATTGATGATTGAAAATCTCTCTCTCTCTCTCTCTCTCTCTCTCTCTCTCTCTCTCTCTCTCTCTCTCTCTCTCTCTCTCTCTTCAATTCAAAGCCGTGAAGTGATAACCTTCAAGGTGTCGTGACCTGCTTCAAAGAAAGACGGGCCGACACAGAAATTAAATTAATAAGTAAAAGAAATACCTCTGTCCACAAGTCAGATGAGGACAAGTTAGCTTTACAGTGACAAATTGTTGGTCGACTGAGGCCTGGTACCCCTACCCTAGCGAAACCATAATTTTCACCCTTTGACAGAAGAGCGGTTAGCTGGGACCAGCCACTCAAGAGTACCTTTAGAAAAAAAAAAAAAAAAACCCAAATTCCTTTATTCCACAGTGCCAATAATTTGCTGCACTGTCATCAATTGAATAGCTTACTTCCCTCTCTCTCTCTTTTACCTTGCCTTTCTCTCTCATTCAATTGTTACACTCTGCAGGGGGTGTAGAGTGCCCCTTTCCTTCTATAGCCTAGTTGGACTCCAGTGAGAGGGTCCCTACGAACACTGCGCACCAAGTGCCACCAAGCAACATATTAAAAATAAATAAAACCAAAACAAAAGGGAACACAGGAGAAAGTTCTTCTGGAACCTAACCTGCACCAGTGAAGGGATGCTGAGTGCCACCAGTGTGACCTGTACACGGAACCAACTACAGGACCACCTTTTGAAAGGGTGCCACGTCACTGAAGAGACACTTCCTCGCTGCCCAAGACCTCATCGACCCGTTGTCGCCCTTCCCCACCAGAACCATGGCAGCGGAAAATTCTAAAACCTTCCTGGGGCTGGGGACGGCTCCAGGTCTCACCGGCCTCGGAACTTACCACCTGGGCAAGGCTAGCAAGTGGACGACTCTCTCCCGAAAGCGGGAGAAGGAAAAAGCCTTGAATGGAGTATGAGTCCGGAGTCAGGTTGAAGAAGAACGGAGGGAGGTATGAAGAAGATTGGAGTGCGTATGAAGCCGAGCAGAGGCAACTGGAAGAGGAAGAGAAGAAAGAAGAAGACATTCTGAGTTAGCCTTCAAAAGAAAGAGCTCGAGCTGGAAAGAGCAAATATGGAGTTTCCGAAGCCATGGCTAACAGCAAGCCTCCAGTCTTTCTTCTCTTTCCTCTTCATGCGCCAATTTCGAGCATCAATTCCCTGTCCTCAAGTGGACTGAGGACTTCCAAGCTGGCTGGAGTCGTCCAGGCTCTTTTCGATCTTTTCTGGTAAGTTCAGAGACGGAGAGACCTAATACTAGCCA
Organism: Macrobrachium rosenbergii; assembly: GCF_040412425.1. Classification (NCBI taxonomy): domain Eukaryota; kingdom Metazoa; phylum Arthropoda; class Malacostraca; order Decapoda; family Palaemonidae; genus Macrobrachium; species Macrobrachium rosenbergii. The sequence continues at coordinate 62,737,505 of NC_089795.1, forward strand.
AGCATATGGAGGGAAAGCCAATGCAGCGCTGCCATGCTCACTGGAGAAGAGCCAGAGAGGCAACATGGCAGTGGAAGTTTGAGGATCTTTTCAATCGGACCATGCTAGGAAGGCCTTTACCAATGTGTGCCTGGACCCCTTGCTGTATATCTTAACGATAAACTGGTGCACAGTTTATGGACTTTGTCGCATGGCTGATTCGTTTCAGGAAATTTTTAATCAGTCGCATAGCACCTCGCAGAAGCCAATCATTCCTCCAGCCTACCCTCTAAACTCCGTCGCTCAAAGAATGGACTGCGAGCAAGACCATGTGCAACAATGCAGAAGGGGGACAGCTGAAGCTGAGTGCGATACAAACTCGGCACTAATAAGCTGCAAATTATTGGCACTACCAACCAGAACTCCTCTCCCGATTCATCTGCTCAGCCCTCTCCTCCAACAGTTCTGCAGGCCACTGAGTCCCCAAAAGGCCCGTGCAAATCCTGTTAGGCTGCCAGCCACTACAATGCTGGATCTCCGGCCTGTCCACATCATGTCCCCACCACAAAATTTGTCAACCTAATTAGCTCTTCATTCTCCTCATCCATTGTCCACAGTGGATCTTTTACATTGGTTTAGAGACTGGAATTAATTCACCTCAGTGGCCCCTCTTCAGAGCACTAGCCTGCCCGTGACCCTTCGGTTAAAGCAGACACTGCAGACATTAGCTGACGATCACTGAGGCCCCAGGAGTGCCAGCCAGTGCCATGGTTGACGAAAAAACCCAGTGGGAAATGAAGTGGAAAGAGGGCCACACCATTACTGTTCCCCACGGTCCAACTCCAGGTTACGACGCAGTCTTGGGGCATGATGCCCCCATTATATCTTGGTGTGGTGGGTGGAATTCGTAAAAATTTTAAATTGGCTTTCTTGTTGGGACGGGATCTTCTCTAGGAAGCCCGTTACCAACGCCACTTCGCAGCCGCGTATCTTTTGTTTTTTTGAGGCCCCATCTAGAACTCTTGATAAAGTCAAACCCCACCTTCCGCCCACCAAAGTGGTCGCGGAAGGGGGCATAAACCAAACTGTTTAAGGCCTGGCCCTCCAATCTAAGTTTCAAAACAGGGCTGGCCCACCAAGTCCTCCTCTCCCCTGAAGAGATATTCAGGAGGAGCAGTACCGCTGCAGGACGTGCAAGCGGACAGACAACTCCACAAATTGGGAGGGCTGCCCAATCATGCAACGCACAGTGGACGCCCCCAAACAAGACTCACGGAGAGGCTTTTACAATCTCTTCTGGGGCAGGAATCTGCGCAGCCAAAATAGCAAGTCGTCCCATGGTGTGCACCTACCGGACCCCTTTTCAGGCATGCTCGACCCTCAACTACTGCCAGTGCGGTTTGCGAGCACTGAGCAGTGCCACCCCGTCCGAATTGCCCGTTTTCTGAGCTACCAATTATGAAGGCCCCTATGCCGGGTCTAAATCATGAGGTGAATCCTCCTCCGGGAGATTTAGGATTCCCATGCAGTTGATCATCGCAACTGGAGAGCCTCCAGCACCCGAGACTTCTTCTTTGCTAATTCTGACTCAGGGATGAACCCCCTGCAGGATCGAAATGGTACCCCATCTCTGGAAGACCAGGGAACTGGCCTCTCGGACGCAGACTCGAGATCGCTCGCTCCGGTTTTCGCAGCAAGGAATAGGGAGCCCTCCTGTAACTTTTCTAAAATGTCCCTGACTTCAGCCCGCTAGCCCTTCACGCTATCCCAGAGTCGGTGCCCCTCATCACCTCCTAGGCCTGCTACTGATAGTCACTTGGAGGAACTCAAAGAAGAAGAAGAAGGGGCGGAAGAGTGGGCCCAGTTAGTTTGCCGAGCCATAACAAGCTCATCCAGGCACTAGTGATTCTCGGCACAGTTCTTCCAAACAGGAGTGATCCTGGCCCCTTTCCCAGAGGAGGCCCGTGTGATCTCTTTTTTTATTGTACATAGCCTAGACCGCCTTAACAACGGTACATCAATTTAATCTAGGCGTTGTTCCTTCCATTACCACCGAACGTGGTAATCACGTAAGTAGCATAACTAATTTCAATAATCTTAACTATTGTGAAACGAAAGAGCCACGATGCTCATGACACGCATGGCCCTAAGACCTCAGTGAGGCACCCATTTATCATATGTGGCAACCCTCGTGAGTTAATAGTAATTATTCGTTGTATTAAACATAAACCACGTTGTAATTTAGTTATAACATTAACTCTTATGTTGGTGCTATGGTCAATCCGACCTTTAGGATAGGTTAGGCTAGAAGCCCACCATAGAATGTATCACTAGGCTAGGTCTGAAAACATCATGATTGCTTTCCAGGAGTAGCCTATAATAACCTAACCATCTTCTAGTACTGTCAAGTTTGGGTGAAGTAGTGATTATAGCTCATTTCCGTATCTCAGGGTTGGAGTAGTTCTGTAGCTAGGTAGGCTAACCAGGACTAATCTGCTCAGGGAAGAAGAGTAACCTAATAGACACGAACACTTGCTTTAGTACAGACATTCACGCTCGAAATACACATAAGGCCCTCTTAAGGGGAGCTTTTATAAATATTACTGCTGTTTGTCCCTCGTAACATTTTGATTGTAAATAATATCAGCCTGACCAAGACCGGGAAAAGCTGTTGTCTGCATTAGGAGCGTCTTCAGTTCAAACAACGTCCGTTGGAGAAAGGAATAGGTAGCATTTAGGCATTTCACCCCCATAGGAGAAATTTCCATATTCAACTCTAAGAATAGGTGGTCCTAAAGTCCTTTTTTCCTTTCTACCTGTCTCTCTTGGCGAATGTTTTTAACAGAGCGTAGACGCCTAAGGCATGACTGTAGGCCTGTCTGACCTAGGCCTGGTCAGCGAACGACAGAGAGAAATTAGCCGCCGAATCGAGCAGACGTCTGGAAGGTGGCTCTGTCACCGCCTCTGTCTATTATTTTATTAGTGAATGGTGGAGCAAGAAACACTACACGAACTTCAGCACGTCCGTTGTATGTGCGACAACGCTTTGTCCTTAAGGTAAAGTCTGTGTGCTGTTTGAAACTTCGTCCATTCTTTTATCCTCTTTCTGTATTTCCCAGTCTTTCTTTGTTTCATTCTCCAGCCACCATTTAGGGTAACCGCTGGTACGAAGTCTAGATTAAGTCAAATTATTATATTGTTAGCGTTAGCCGAATTATCCCAGTAAGTCTCAGGGATTTAGGCAAGCAAGTCATTTTTAATACTCTGGTATTTGTTGTGCCTAGCGCTCATTGTTTGGGGGAGATCCGTTGTGTTTTTGTATTTAATACCATCTTAACAAGTAGAGATTTTTCTGTCAAGTTGGTGACATTTATCATAAAGTCTTTGTTCCTTGAATATTCTTTGTTAAGGTTAATTACCCCCTTAACTGGCGACCTTTGATTAATTAACGTCTGTCTTTGAGGTTAACTCGTGGCTTCAAGAGACAGGTTACGTGTATTCTTGGCATGCAGGGCCGTGGAACTTTTACGTAAATTAACCAATAACTGATCAGCCAAAACACTCACGTAACAATATATATATATATATATATATATATATATATATATATATATATATATATATATATATATATATATATATATATATATATATATATCTGAAAAGAATATAAGGTCACAAGTATGTTATGAATGTTTAATTAACAAGTTGGGAGGAAAACTATCCCAAAATCTTGGAGAGAAGGTTTAGCTATCATCTCACTCATTTCCAAACTAGGTAAAATTGTGTCAGGTTTCTCGAGATGTGGGAACAGGCCACATGACTTTGTAGGTGCATTCACCGGAAGTGTCCAGGTTCTGGTGGGAAACGTGTGTATGTGCGTTTCTTTTGGGTGGAGCCCCAAGGTGGGAAGGGATTAGATATGGGAAAAAAAGAGTCATTCCAAGACCAACACTGAACATTATTAGAAGTCTTCAAGAGAAGACTTGGTGGTTCAAGATTTATCATTCAAGACTCTGAACATTGCTGTTTGGAGGTAGGAACCACATTCAATTTCCCAAACTGTAGATTGTTTTTCTTCATTTTTATAGTCTTTTTTACAAGCATTTATTGTATGATATTCCCATATCTTTATTTTTATGCTTTCTGGGTTAATGAGGAATTCATTTGACTTCTTCAGATGTTTCGCTGAGAAAGAGGTTGAAGTTGTACTCATTGGGAATGTACTGGACTTGACTTATTTTGACTTAATGCAAGTTGCAGTGTGAAACTATAATGTGAATGATCTTTTGGGAACTATAACATTCCATTTTATTTCATCTCTTATTTCTTGCAATCTAGTTATGTTAGATTTTGTCAAATAAATTATTCTGGGTAAAGCTTGTTTCGCTGTAAGAGAGAGAGAGAGAGAGAGAGAGAGAGAGAGAGAATGCAGAGTGAATGGGTACTGAGATGTGCTACCAGCAGCGTTTGTACGGCCACTACCAAGGCTACCAACGGATGGGACGTCTCGACTTTGTAGTAACAGGTAAGCAATGAAATTACCTCTCAACTGGGCTACATATATATGCAAAAATACGAGTAATATGAAAACTGAAAAGTTGAAAACTATAATTTCTGAGTGAGAGATTGAAAGCCCAAGCAAAGGACCTCATACTCAAGACTGTGGGAGGTCCTAAGAGAAGCCATGCCACAGCCCACTGTGAACATTCTTGGTCATCCCCAAGGCCAAGGCAACTTGATATGGCACCCGAGATGACCCAGGACCCCCCAAAAGTGGGTTATTAGAATACAGTAGAATACAATGTGGAATTTAGGCCAAAGGCCAAGCGCTGGGACATATGAGGTCATTCAGAGCTGAAACAGAAACTGACTGTTGAAAGGGGTAACAGGAGGAAAACCTCGCAGTTGCACGATGAATCAATTGTTAGGAGAGGGTGGAAAGTAAGATGGAAGAAAGAGAATGTGAGCGGAGGTACGGTAAGAGGAATGAAATGGGTTGCAGCTAGGGGCCGAAGGGACGCTGAAAAGAACCTTAAGTCATGCCTACAATGAAGTACACTGACGGCACGCACGGGTATTAGAGTTGATTGGGCAAAATATAAACGACAGGAGGGGAAAGTGGAGACTAGCTCCCCAAACATGCTAGAAGACTGCCTGCCAATACCCAAATTCTTTCACGAGAGTCACAAAACCTTGCAGGAATTCAGTTTCATGAACGTATGTATGTATGTCAATAGTTCAACAGCTTTAAGATAACAGCAACTCTCTCTCATTGTAATCCAACTGCTGATAAGTCCTTTTGTTCTCAGTCATAACAAACGAAAACAATACTTCATATCTGAAGGGTTATCTTTATCTACAGCTATTATTTCAACATCATAAATTTTTCACTATTTCTAAGAACCGCTGAAAGCTTAACAGTTTTCAAAAGCACTGGACGCCACAAAGAAAAAATTTACAGTGAGTAGAGGTATAGTGGCAATGATCATCTGTTATACTAGTTAACCCTATTAGTGTAATTTGTGTTTGCTTGCGAGAAAGTACATTTCGTAAGTGGGAATACAAAAAGATCCGTTATATACACCAACGTCTACTGTGCTTGCCGGCTTAACAAAGATAATTAATTCTTCAGGTGGATGTCTGATAGAAGGTAAGATGTCTTATTATTCAAAATGATATTATGGAGTGCCTGGAGCGAATAATGACAAAGAAGACACAAAATAACCTGCCATAAAACACTGATATATCAGCGCAGGTGATAAAATAAAGGGCAACTGAATCTGCCACCTCGCCCAAAACTTTCTACCCACCTCAGGACTTTAAAACACGTTTTACACCTAAATCGCCCTCCACAAACTCTCCAACCTTTTCGCTTCCATCCTTATCCCATTTCTAAATCTCGAGGTGGAACGTTCTGATACCTGTGCCCTAAAATGCTTGTACAATTGTTATGGGAGCTGGGGTGATCACACACCATTGCACTACTACTGAAACAACAAAATACATGTTCAAAACTGTAAAAAAAAATTTTAAATTCGCTTTCATATTCACTTGCCAATATTAATTTTCGTCCCACATTTCAAATTCTGAAAAAATCTGCCTTACAGGCAATTTTTCTCAACTGTTCTTAGGAAACGACTCTGAAATGGAATTCTGACATTTTTTTGTGGTTTTGAAAAGAAGAAAATGCTGCTGTTTCTTGATCGATGAACTTTGATAACCGACTAACGATACGCTCTTGAGTTGAAGCTCTATGTCATTTTCCTACTAACTTCTGTTGCTTCTTTTAAATGTACACCGCATCCGTTGGAAGATTGATCTTCAAGTCAGTAGCCCCTCTGGCCTTGTTCCATATGAACAGGGTTCATCTTCTGGATAATAATGAAAATAATATTCAGCCATTCTCAAACATTTTTTTAATAAAGATATGGCTCTTTACGGTATCTAACGGAAAGGGAAAATTAATCTTCATATGACTAAAATGGATAACATAAGCCATGCCGCGCAAAAAATAAATGAATTTGGGCTGTATTAGTTTGAAAAGTTGAATAATTATTTTCTAGCAAGAACTTCGTATCGATCAGCAGGAACTTCAGTGACAATTATGCATTATGAGCTTTATTTTATTTTCATCATGTATATGGAGCTGTAATCGTCACCATAAAAATTTTAATTCACAGACAGGATTGCAGTATTAGAAGACTCTCAGTACGCCAGTGGTGGCCCCATGTTTTCTACTGATCTCATGAATACCTGATCCAAAAGAAGAGCGTCAATTAAGAGACCTGCAAGAGAGAACCAACACTCGGGTGAAAGGTAAGCCTGGTCTCTGTCGGTTGCTTGACTTGCACCTCACATGGCACTGTAGACTTCACAGTAATTCTTCCAAATAACCCAACTACGCTTTCCTGCAAGGTGTAAAACTATTGCAAACTACAACAGTTTCATTTGAAGACAATATTTGGCAGCATTCATTAGTGCCCTTGATTTCAGCTAAGAGGCTCGGCATAAATCACCCTTAATTCTATTTGTGTAAATTAGGTGTGGCATACTGTGGCTGTGCATTGTCGTCTCTCCCACTGAATTGTGGTTTTTGATATGTGGGCAGATTTTTTATATTATTCTTTGTTAGCAGTGTCTGCTTGTGTGACCTATAACAGGGTTTCTGCTCGTTCTTATCATCTTTATTATTATCATATATATAAAAACTTTTAATATTTTTCGACACTAGGATGAATTTCTTGGTCAGCAACTGTTGCTTCTGCTTTCCCCTGAGAACTGGATCATACATCATAGCTACTCTGAGCCTGGTAAGCATTCTTTAAGAACTTTTCTGCCTCGCCTTTTTTTCTTGAGAGACGAATCGATTTGGTGTTTCAAAATAACTACAGAGATAGAATCGGTCACTTGAAATGGTTCTATAGAAAGTTACTGGTTATGAGTTTATTCCAAAGTGAGTTTTTTAAAAATTTGTTGCAGGCGTTGTTCCTGATTTTAGCGGTGACTGGTACCTACTTCGCCATTACTAGTAAGTCTTTCAAGTGAAACGTGAAGTTGTCTGTAAATTTATGAAGAATAATATCCCTCTTACTTAAACATCTTCAACTTATAATTCATGGCGCAACATGACCAGTAATGAAAGTATAAAAACTATGCTTTGGTTTTGTGCCTTAACCTAACAGTATTGTGGTTCATCTACAAGAAAAATCCGATCCGACCTCTGAGGAAGGCAGAACGATTAGGAATGTCCCCTTAAAACCTTAGTGTCTACAATTATTATATATATATATATATATATATATATATATATATATATATATATATATTTATAAATATGTATTATATATGTAGTATATTATATAAAGTATACATTATATACCTGTATACACAGTATATATATACATATATATTCATATATATAATATATATATATATATATATATATATATATATATATATATATATATATATATATATATATATATATATAACCTTGAGAATTTAACTTGTAAAATAGGGTAAGAGATGTTTTAAGCCCGTTAGCAAAGTCGTTAAATTATCAGTCACCGCAACTTTCTCGAGGAACCATCTCCAGTTTTTGTAAACGAACTTAGTAACATATTTGGTTTCGAAAAATACATGACCAGATTCAGGACGATCATTATTCATCTATTTCCTTAACCGGCAGCCGGCAATGCCTCCATACTGTGGATAGCAGTTGGCGTCTACCTACTGGACGCTGGGATGGCTCTGGTGCTCTTCTGCGGTGTAAGACGGGTGAGTGTTAGTGAGACTATTGCTAGGAGTAAATACAAGAGACAAACAATTCTTAGCATCATATGAACATGCAGACAACAGGATTCTGAAATATTAATTCAATCAAGATTTCAACTTCTGTGAAATAAACTTAATTGTAGCTGCCAAGCCCTGTAGTCGATGAATTTCGCCCTATCTTTCAGAGAAAAAGGACACTCATTGAAGCGTGGGTGTGGCTGACACTTATTCTGATGGGCCTCGCTCTCGTTGTTCTCATCCTGAGCGTGGCACTAGCCAAGATCTCCCTCCTGCATTGCATATTCGGGTTTCTTACCATCGTCATACACCTTTACTTCACATTGGTCGTTTGGTCTTACGGATATGACGTAAGTTTTATCCAAGTAAGTTTGATTAGTCTAAAGTGTCTAGCTGGCTAAACCTCCTCTTCTTATTAGAATATTTACCTAAGCATATAGCACTGTGGAATTACTTATTCTGTAGTTACGTTAACCCAAAGGTACTTTTATTTACGTGTGTTGCTATCGTAACTGACTGACTGGTGCTATTTAGTTTGATTTTATGAAATTTAAGCTGTCAAACTAAGCACTGGGGTTCTTTTGTCCATTCAGCATTTAAAAATTCAGAAAAATTAAGAAGCACAAGGAACTAACAGTGAAGCTGGGGGAAAACCCCACCGTTACCCTAAAAGGTAACAATTAGACTCACTGAACAGCAAGACTGAAGGAAGCAGAAATGGAGGTAAAGTAATAGGCTACAAAAGCGGGGGCAGCCGGGTCCGAAGGGACGCTTGCCAACACCGTTTGGTATTGCCTAGTGTGCACCACGTGAGGTGCACTGATGATGCTACCCCCTATGGGGGACTGGAGCTTGTGACTGGGAGCCAGTGTAAATTAATTATTTTATCGCAATCAGAGTTGTCTAGATCTAATACAGGTAAGTGGTTAAATGTCCTTTGGATAGATTTCGTGAATTCTATTGGCTAATGAGAACTGGATGGCACAAACAAACATAAAAATACTTGTGAAAGCATACATATGTGACAGACACACACACACATAACATGCGTTTAAATTATATATATATATATATATATATATATATATATATATATATATATATATATATATATATGTGTGTGTGTGTGTGTGTGTGTGTGTGTGTGTGTGTGTGTGTGTGTGTGTGTGTGTGTGTGTGTGTGTGTGTAATATATAAATATTTGGATGTTAGCCTTGGCAGCGAAGGCAAAGTTCGATTTATGAGCGAGCCAGTATGATTTACTCATTCTGGTGAGCACACTTCATTCCTGATGCCTAAACAGTAAATGTAAATTAAATACTTGGTAATTAACTGACTGAGGAATGTTGGAGGGTAAAGAAATAAATGGTGTTAAAAAGTCATCCCAAAACACCTTGTATATATGAACAGAAAATTAAACCCTTCTAGAATCCGATACTCTAAAGGATTAAAAGCTAACAGCTGAATAATGTAAGCACTCATACATATAGAAATATCCTAAAGGTCATTTTCCCTTTGAGAGGGGGTAGTTCCAGATGTTTTCCTTCCAGCTCTCAGCAAATATTTTGCAACTGAGTTACTAGCCACATTCACGAAATATATAACTTACCATTTTTAATATGCTTAAGACAAAAATCTTATTTGGAGCTGATATTCACCACAGACTTTTCCATATTTCTCCTCGCCATTCTGGTAACATCACTGAACGAGGAAAGTTCTGTTTTATTTTCAAGACTCGCTTATTTGAGTGCACTTAGTCCAGCAAGATTCCAGCACTGCTCTATTGAAGCAGAAGTACTGTAGGTTGAATCCTGGGCCTCCGAATATTCCTTGGCAGTATTAAAGACTTTCCCCAAAGTGGTGACCAGATGGAATTTGATTTTAGAAACAGGTAGAAGTCAGTCAGTACCCGGATGGGTGAATAACTCTGCCTCTTCCACTGTGAGGATAAGGATATTGTCATGCATAAATTACACACCCATTCACAGTTTTGACCTGTTTCACCTTGATGGTTCTATTCTCAACTAAGGCAATTTTAATGTCATCCTTTTATAATGGAGAGATATGGTTTTTGAAAGGTCAAAAACCATATCTCTCCATTAACTGTTTTGAAGCTTTGATTCAGGTTTGAATTGGTGACAACATTTCTTCCTCGAGGTTACTTGTTTCCTGTAGCCACTGTCTGAATCAGCCTGGAAATAAGTCATAAAGGTGTCAGCATTCATGGTATCTTTGATGCAACAGCTTGCTCCTCTCCAAAATGTCTATCAATGTACTGTAGTTTTGAATGAGCCAAGACTGGTACCTATGGTTTTAAATATATCTTGGACAGTCAAACATCTGTCTTTTAAATCTACGTTATGAATGGCAGTCCGTTGTCACTTGTCCGTTGGTGGTCAATATTTTTGGCTACCAACTGTGTTGTCCCCGACTAGCTTGAACAGGACAGTTCACTCCTTACTGGTGGAACAGGAATTAAGAGTCATCATCAAGTGTAGTTACCATAATTGTGGCCTTCCTTGGGGTCATACCATTCTTTTGCAGACAAATTTTAGATTTTGCTTTCCGCTTTGCAACTTTCAAAGGACCTCGTTTGCAATGTTATAAAGGAAAACAATTTATTTATTATATATATTTATATAAGTGATGGTATTACAATCACAAAGTTTGATTAATCATCATTCTCTCTGAAGCAAGGCCGAAACCACTTTGTATGACCCAGACAGAGACCCTTCTCGCATGAAATAAAAGAAAATGCTATGGAAGCATAACCAATCGATTTCAAGTGAAATTCGTAACCAGGAATTGCAAGGCACACGTGATGGAATTTTGAATGCCCCTAGAGTTGGGGCTGCATGACAAAGATGTGTAGATCCCCAAGTATGAAAAAAAATTACGATGCTTTTGAGTGCTTCTCCTCCAGCAACACTTGGTTCACATAACAGAGACTGAAGCTGTAAATATGAAATACTGCTTTAGCTGGTTCGCGATATATAATTATACGTAATTTTTCTCCTTTTTTCAGATGAGGGAAGGACAACTAGAAAACACTGCTTAAAGTCTCTGTAACTAGCCTGTTGATGTCCTGCGTAAAGCCAGCCCTCTCGCAAATGCTTGACCTCGTTTGATCGCGAAGAACGATCCCCTTGGATGGTAATGTCAAAAGAACAATAATATGCACCATAAAATATTAGAGAAAGTGCTGATGCATACTGCATTCCATTATTAACTTGTGACATCGCGATAAATGAGTGAAACTGACCTTACGAAAGAGTAGATCTTGAAAAGTTCGTACATATAAAATGAAAGGGATTTTAAAGAAGTCTACTTCTCTTTAATCCAAAGACAAAGAGAAAAATATACCTGTTATTCTCTGATTTAATCCCTATGAAAACTGATTGACTTTTTCTAGGGCGTTAGCTATTCTGACGCAAAATGTATGGCAGTTGTGTTGAAGATGTGAATTTCCACGAACACTATGCTTACCCACAGTGTATCTCGCAAATTCGAAATAAACAATAAAAGATACGGACTTATTTAATATTTCCTCTGAAAATTTCAAAAATAAAAAGACAAAGTATACTGTATATAATGGTAAGCAAACAGTGGGAAACAATTACACATTCAAAGATCTTGATGAAATTCTTGGTCAATTGAAAGATTTGAACTCACAAGTTTGTACTAGGCTGCATATACAAAGCAGGTTTGTTAAGACATATGAGAACCATTCACAAAAAGATTTCAGTGGCGGACATTCAACCCTATCTCTTACAATGTGATTCCCAGGAGTATGTTTATCCTCAATATATAATCATCGTGAACATCTGTAGCCGGAATAGGCATACACACAACAGTATGTATGTATGTATGTATGTATGTATACATACACACACACACATATATATATATATATATATATTATATATATATATATTATATATATATATATATATATATATATATATATATATATAGTGCTCCTCCACTTTCTTACGGGGATAGGTTCCAGAACCCACCATGAAAGTGCGAAATCCACAAATATAAAATCCACTCTGAAAATCCTTACAAGTGCTTATAACTGCCAAATAGCCTACCCTGTACCCCTTAAACTAAAATGCGCATAACTGCCTATTTGAACAGTTCACTGCAAAATTAAATAGTTCAAACAAAAATATACCTTATATTATCACACTAAAACAATTTAATATTTCAAAAAAAAATACACCCCAAACCACCCAAAGTCATCTTAGATTACCCCCATACAACTGTTACTCTTAAGTATATACACCCTTATAATGCTTATAACAATGATTTAATAATTTTCAAATATTATATAAATACAGCAAAATATTTATAAAATGTTTAACACAAATTAAATCTTTCATACAAATTAAATAAATGTCTTGCAGAAAGTTTGGCCACTAATCAAGTTACCCCTAAATAAGTAAGCATATCCATTTTCTCTCATAATATTGAAGTCGTTTTCCGTTTACTTTAGTAAAAACAATTACTGTCACTAGTGTATTACATATTTTTAATGTGCATATGTATTTTTGTTTCTCTCTCTCACTGAGATAAGAGAGAGATTGATCTTTTATGCAAGTATGTTTATTTGTTTTGTACAGTATAGTTTTATAGATAAATGTGATGTTACTTTATCATTCTTTTTTTTTATATTTTCCATGGTATATGAAATTATACAAATTCTTGCATTTCATATAATGAAAGTATACTTGAATATATATATATATATATATATATATATATATATATATATATATATTATATATATATATATATATATATATATATATAGCTTAATGATGAATAATATTGGTCATTACTACAAGACCAGGAAGAACATTCTTTTATTGTACGAGCTTTGAGGTATAAAACCATCATCAGGCTGAAAACTGACAAGGATGAGAATTAATAAAATTACAATAAAATTAATTGTCATAACAAATCTTCAGCAAAAAAATACTAACGAAATATATAAAATGAACAAGTAAATACAAACTAAAAAGAGTGAGACGTAAAATAACGAAAAATTAAAAACACAAACATAAAAATATGAAAATAAAACTAAGGTGAAATGTAAACAAACTACCACTCACAAAGTAAAATATTTAACGACCTAATTGAGTACCTACTATGAAATTACACGATAGCTAGTTGAATACCAGACGAGTTGCTGTTCAATCCATTTCATCTTTTAATAGTCATGACTTGAAATTAAAAGGTCCAGTCTATTTGAACAAAAAGACAGTACCTCGAAAATCCAGGTCAGTGAAAGGATGGTCCTGTGCTAAACTGTGTTCTAATGGTAGAAAAGGTGGTTTGGAAAGGGGAAACCTAGTTCTAATAGAAAGACTCAGGTGTTCCAAAATTCTGTAAAGTTCTGAGTCAGCGGAACTGGATCCCACGTATCGCAGACCACACTGCGAACAAGGAACAAGTAAAAACATTAGAAATTAAGGTCCACCGGCAGAGTAGGCTTTCAAAAGTGATCTATTGTAAAGGATTACAGAAAACAACCGAAACTAATTTGAGGGGAAACAATGCTTAAATATTTTTGCAATTTTTCGGACCATATAGCTACTATGACCAAGGTAGGGCAATTTAATGTACTTTACATCCAAGGTGGAAGAACAGGTGGAATCACGCGCATCTCGAGACGAGTCAGTGACGTCAAACGGAACCCACAACTACTCACGGTCAAATATTACTGCAATGCATTTCTAGCCATAGGGCACTATTGCATTGTTTTATACCAGGATAAAATAATATATTACTTGAGTAAGAATAAGGAGAGAGAGAGAGAGAGAGAGAGAGAGAGAGAGAGAGAGAGAGAGAGAGAGAGAGAGATTCTGAGAGAGAGTTTTAGCTTCTTAACGTAAATAAAGACCTAGGCCTATATCGATATATAATTTTATATATGCCTACTGAAAAATCATGAAGGGTTTGGCCATAACATTAGGCCTACTTACTATAGTTAATTCCTTTAGCTAGATATATCTATGAAGGGCTCCCAAAATGACTCTCTATAATTGTCCACAAAAAAAAAGCTTTCTTTATCAGCCAAGTTCAGGAGGCTTTGCGAATCCTTCTGGTGAGGAGGGATCTAGCTTAAGTAATGTACGAATTAACAGAGAGAGAGAGAGAGAGAGAGAGAGAGAGAGATTGACAAAAATACAGAGAGAGAGAGAGAGAGAGAGATCTTTGTCAGATTTTCCTTGTCCATAAAAAAAAAAAAAATCTAGGCTAGACCTATGCGCCTATATGCTGTGCCTAGGTATTTTAGTTTATAGCAATGAGCTTAATAACAACAAAGAGTTAACAAACAATATGAGAGAGTTGATAATAGGGCTTAAGCAAAATCACTTTCATGAAAATTATATCCGTCATCCAGCAAAGTGTTATAGATATAGGCTTATAAAATAAAATAATTATACAAAAAGAAGGCATACAAAGATCTGAACTGTAAACCTTATAAACATGCCTTATAAATAGATTAATAAAAATTTTTGTATTCAGAGTCAGCTGGTAATAAACCAAACCATTTTCATTTGAAATACTGAATTTGGCTCTCTCTCTTACATAATTTCAATTACAAAATAGCTAAGCCAACTAAAAATACTTTCTACTGATATAGCAAATAAACAATATTTACCTGGAGTTATATCCTTTGTTGAGTAGGCACAGCAGTATCTTTCAATTTGTGTGCATTTTTAGGATGATAATCTAAAAGTATAGTCTATATTTCTCCAATATTACCAGGGACAAAATGAATGGAGCATATTCTTGCATTCTCCACGTTGAAATCATCTTTCCTTTTACAGATTAACCAAGTTTTGCAAAATAAATGCCTTTTTCTTTGCAATGGCGATCATCATTATCGCAACCAAACACAGCACATAACACCACCCTTTGTTGTCTCTTATCAGCTGATTGAAATGTTAAAAGATTGACGAATTCTCCAAAACAGTATGAGTCATCGAAACCTCTGCCACTTACTCTGCTGGGTTCATGACGTCATCAAAAGGGAAAAACGCAAAATCTGTTTCTCTCACGTGAACTCGCCTTACTCTTTCTTCCACCTTGCTTTATATCTTTATTTAGCAGTACTGTACACCGGTCTGGGACAAAACTTTTCATTTAAAAATTTTTCAGAACTTCGTAAAATACAAAAATGGGATATGAGTTTTTCAGAAAATAATTCTGGAGGAAAACCATATCTTGATGAAATAAATTAAAATCACAACAAACATTGTAGGCTCTATCAAAGTGTATTGAGTTCACCTTATACAACTTTTATAAAAAAACTGAGGTAATTCAATCCCAAAGCCAGTAAAAGTACTTTTCCTATAAACAGAGGTCTCAAATTTGTCACTATTTCTGTATACCTGTACATCTAAAAATGACAAACTTTATTATCCTGATCCTGTCTCACAAGTAAAAAGAAATGTTAGTGACGAGAATTAAAATATTCAGAAAACAAATCAACATGTGATAATTCCCAAACACAAGGAAAGTATTATCTACATACCTACGGTAATACAAAGGTTTGAAAGCACTAGGGGCATTCAGACATCCAAACTTTCACATAACCCATGAAGCAATCCGCATATACAGGTCCATGGGGATTTCCCATAGCTACTCCATCTATTTGATTATATAATTTACTATCAAAAAGTAAAAATGCCATCAGCAGTTGCTAAATGTAATAATTTTTGCAAGTCTATTTTATTGAGTCAAACACTGATAAATGGTTTTTCACATATATTATTAAGAAAATAATATATATGATGCGATGTGGATCCAGTTCCTGCTGGCTCAGAGACACAGAATTTTGGAACACACAGGTCTTTCTATTAGAACTAGGTTTCCCCTTTTCCAAACTACCCTTTTCTACCATTAGAGAACACAGTTTTTAGCACAGGACCATCCTTTCACTGACCTGGATTTTCGGGTACTGTCTTTTGTTCAAATAGACAGGACCTTTAATTTCAGAGTCTTTGACTATTAAAAAAGATGAAGCTGGAATTGAACAACAACTCGTCTGGTATTCAACTAGCTATCGTGTAACTTCATAGTAGTAGGTACTCAATTAGGTCGTTAAATATTTTTACTTTGTGAGTGGTCGTTTGTTTACATTTCACCTAGTTTTATTTTTTCATATTTTTATGTTTGTGTTTTTAATTTTCGTTATTTTACGTCCACCCTTTTAGTTTGTATTTACTTGTTCATTTTATATATTTGTTAGTATTTTTGAAGATTTATTATGACATTCATTTTTATTGTAATTTTATTAATTCTCATCCTTGTCAGTTTTTTCAGCATGATGATGAGGTTTATACCTCGAAAGCTCGTACAATAAAGAATGTTCTTCCTGGTTTTGGCAATATTATTTATCATTGCTTCAAGATTTCCAAGTAGCTGCCCAATTACTGAGACTATATATATATATATATATATATATATATATATATATATATATATATATATATATATATATATATATATATATATATATATATATATATTTACATCACTTTACACGCTTCACTTTGTCGCAGATTTCTGAGAATCATATCTTTCAATTTTATGTGGGAACTTTTCACCAATTCGCAAATTTTTTCATAAAGCATATACATATACAGTATATATATACCGGGTATTTCGAAATTAGAGTTCCCCCCACTG